>NC_069503.1:708229571-708324571 GCF_027579735.1 Bombina bombina | reverse complement strand
CATAAATACTCCTCGCCATAAATTAACCCTAAGGACTCTTGTTATCTATAACTGCCTCTAAATTAACCTCAAATATTGCTGTGGAGATCAGCAGAAAGGACTATGGGGAGACATACTTAGGAAATGGTTACAACTTGCACAGACAGGCATGACATAGCATGGGAAGTGGGAATGGCAGCTAAGTCCACTAGCAGTGAATTTAAATGTAATAAAATGCACATAGAATAACTATGCGCTGAAACCTGTGACATCTATGTAATCATAAAGAAACAGCTTTGGTCATATATGCTAATGGAAGTAATAGGGAAAATTGTATGTGTTAAAATGCACAAACAGACATGACAGAAGATTGGGACAACAATAACTGCACACCAGCTGATATCCTATATAATAAAAGGCCAAGTGTGTTTGTCCGAAGCTGTCATGCGCAGTAGAGACTGCTCACGAGGACAAACACACCTGGCCTTCTAACTATCTAGAATGATGACTTCCCCCGGCGTCGCGTGTGGTGGAGTGGGCGTGGCCGACGGGTGTGGCAGGGGCGGGGCCCGGGTGTGACGTGGGCGTGACCGGACGGGGCCGAGCGTGACGCGGGCGGGGCTGGGCGGGGCCAGATGCTGGGTGTGTGGCTGGCTGTGCACAGTGAGTGATTCATAAGACATAGAGAGCTCTAAAAAGAAGGGGATAGTGAGAGCAAAAGAGGGGGATAAAGAGATTGGGGAGAGTGAGCAAAAGAGATTGGGGAGAGTGAGCAAAGGAGAGTGGGGAGAGTGAGCAAAGGAGAGGGGGAGATAGTGCAAAAGAGAGGGGGGAGAGCGCAAAAGAGAGGGGGGAGAGCGCAAAAGAGAGGGGAGAGCGCAAAAGAGAGGGGGGAGAGAGAGCACAAAAGAGAGGGGGGAGAGAGAGCACAAAAGAGAGGGGTGGAAAGCACAAAAGAGAGGAGGGGAGAGCACAAAAGAGAGGGGGGAGATAGAGCACAAAATAGAGGGAGAGAGAGCACAAAAGAGAGGGGGAGAGAGCACAAAAGAGAGGGGGAGAGAGCGCAAAAGAGAGGGGAGAGAGACAGCAAAAGAGAGGAGAGTGAGAGAGAGAGAGCAAACGAGAGGAGAGAGAGAGAGAGCAAACGAGAGGGGGAAGAGAGAGAGCAAAAGAGGGAGAGAGACAGCAAAAGAGAGGGGGGAGAGAGAGAGAGCAAAAGAGAGGGGAGAAAGAGAGAGCAAAAGAGAGGGGGGAGAGTGCACAAAAGAGAGGGGTGAGAGTGCACAAAAGAGAGGGGGAGAGTGCACAAAAGAGAGGGGGAGAGAGCACAAAAGAGAGGGGGAGAGAGCGCAAAAGAGAGGGGGAGAGAGCGCAAAAGAGGGGGAGAGAGCGCAAAAGAGAGGGGGAGAGAGACAGCAAAAGAGAGGGAGAGAGACAGCAAAAGAGAGGGAGAGAGAGCAAAAGAGGAGAGAGAGAGAGCAAACAAGAGGGGGGAAGAGAGAAAGCAAAACAGGGAGAGAGACAGCAAAAGAGAGGGGGGAGAGAGAGAGCAAAAGAGAGGCAACAAAGAGGGGAGAAAGAGAGAGCAAAAGATGGGGGAGAGAGAGAGCAAAAGAGAGGGGGAGAGAGCACAAAAGAGAGGGGAGAGAGTGCACAAACGAGAGGGGGGAGAGAGCACAAAAGAGAGGGGGGAGAGAGCAAAAAAGAGAGCAGGAGAGCACAAAAGTGAGGGGGAGAGAGCACAAAAGAGAGGGGGGGGAGAGAGCACAAAAGAGATGGGGGAGAGAGCACAAATGAGAGGGAGGAGAGAGAGCAAAAGAGAGGGGGGAGAGAGAGCAAAAGAGAGGGAGAGAGACAGAAAAAGAGGGAGAAAGACAACAAAAGAGGGAGAGAGACAGCAAAAGAGAGGGGGGGAGAGAGAGAGCAAAAGAGAGGGGGAAAAGAGAGGGGAGAAAGAGAGAGCAAAAGAGAGGGGAGAAAGAGAGAGCAAAAGAGAGGGGATATAGAGAGAGAGCAAGGTGTGGGACCACTGTACTGCAAAAAATGGCCCGTGTACACGGGCTTTAGGACTAGTATTGTAATAAATATTTAAAATTGTGCTTATAATAGAAGATCATACATATCAGGACAAAAACCCCCATCTTTTTGAGGTTTGTGGAAAAAGGAGCTCTGCTTTGTGTGTCAAGAACTGCATAAGTGTCCGTAACAGAATAATCTGCCCCCACGTGCACCCCATGACTGCTGTGTCGGCAGTTTGACAAGTGAACTGTCCGAAATGAACCGAACTACTCAGATGAATCGGACTTCCCATCTCTAGAAGCTGTTACTGCTCCATCAAGATAGTATTGTATCGTGGGTGGGGTGAAGGAACTGTGTATATATATATATATATATATATACATATATATCTAATATTGTTTAAATTTCCTCTAGTACACTGTAAGATCTCCTGTGAATGGGTGATAGACCTGTTACACTTATTTTAGGGCACCAGTTTTGTTAAGGGCTGAGAGACAGGAGAGAGAGTGGTGCTAGGACACATACTGAAAAGACTACTACTCACCTGAGTGCAGAGGGATCATAAGGCTCTAAATGCTTTTGCATTGTCTTTTTATTATTTGTTTGTTGATTATGCAATTTCACTGAATTTAACGGGCCTTTAAAGAAATTATTTTACTTTGGCAACCAATAACAGAGAGATTTGCACATTCATATCTTTTAGCTGCTAATAACAAACATATTTTACTTTCCTTAGTGACAACAAAAAGCTACTATAGTAACAAAGCCACTGCTATTTTGTCATGGAAAAATGTTATAGTATAACCTCAAGTTAAAAATCAGGGATATATATATACCTAGAACATTAGAAACATTAGAACACTAGAAAAATGTTTAGTTATGTGTAATGAAAAACATTTACAATGCAAACAGCTAGATTACGAGTTTTCAGTGCTATAGGGAAATTAACGATCGCCACAAAAGCAGCGTTATTTCACCTCTTTATAGCGCTGCTATTACAGGTTTACAAAAAGCAGGATTGTACGGGCAATATGGTGGCATTGAGCTCCATACTACACCCAAATACAAGCGCTGCTTTTAAGTGCTTGTGCACAATTTCCCCATAGACATCAATGGGGAGAGCCGGCAAAAAAGAAGCCTAACACCTGCGATCGCGGAAATAAAAGCTCCGTAACGCAGCCCCATTGATGTCTATGGGGAAAGAAAAAGTTATTTTTAAACCTAACACCCTAACATAAAAACCACGTCTAAACACCCCTAATCTGCCGCCCCGACAATGCCGCCACCTACATAATGTTATTAACCCCTAATCTGTTGCCCTTAACATCGCCGCCACCTAAATAAAACTATTAACACTTAATCTGCCGCTCCCGATATCGCCACCACCTACATACAGTTATTAACCCCTAATCTGGCGCCCTTAACATTGCCACCACCTACATTACACTTATTAACCCCTAATCTGCCACCCCCAATGTCGCCGCCACTTTACTAAAGTTATTAATCCCTAAATCTCTGGCCTCCAACATCACTAACACTAAATAAATATATCAACCCCTAAACCTAACCCTAATGTAACCCTAACCCTAAGCATGATCCGGATTGGCTGATTGGAACAGCCAATAGAATGCAAGCTCAATCCTTTTGGCTGATTGGATCAGCCAATAGGTTTGAACTTCAATAGGATTTTTTCTACCTTAATTCCAATTGGTTGATAGAATTCTGTCAGCCAATTGGAGTCTAAGGGACGCCATCTTGGATGATGTCACTTAAAGGTACCTTCATTCTGTTTTAGTCGTCGGATGAAGAGGATGCTCCGCGTCGGATGTCTTGAAGATGGACCTGCTCCGCGCCGGATGGATGAAGATAGAAGATTTCGTCTGGATGAAGACTTCTGCCCGTCTGGAGGACCACTTCTGCCCGGCTTGGATGAAGACTTCTGCCCGTCTATAGGACCACTTCGCCCGGCTTGGATGAAGACGTCTCCCGGTAAGTCGATCTTCAGGGGGTTAGTGTTAGGTTTTTTTAATTATGTATTGGGTGGGTTTTATTTTTAGGTTAGGGACATTGGGCTGCAATAGAGCTAACTGCCCTTTTAAGGGCAATGCCCATCCAAATGCCCTTTTCAGGGCAATGGGGAGCTTAGTTTTTTGTAGCTAGTATTTTATTTGGGGGATTGGTTGTGTGGATGGTGGGTTTTACTGTTGGGGGGTTGTTTGTATTTTTTTTACAGGTAAAAGAGCTGATTACTTTGGGGCAATGCCCCGCAAAAGGCCCTTTTAAGGGCTTTTGGTAGTTTAGTTTAGGCTAGGGTTTTTTTTTATTTTAGGGGGGGGGCTTTGTTTATTTTAATAGGGCTATTAGATTAGGTGTAATTAGTTTAAATATCTGTAATTTGTTTATTAGTTTCTGTAATTCAGTGTTTTATTTTGTACTTTAGCTAATTTATTTTAATTTAGGTAATTGTATTTAATTTAGTTAATTTATTTAATTGTAGTGTAGTGTTAGGCTAATTTATTTTAATTTAGGTAATTGTATTTAATTTAGTTAATTTATTTAATTGTAGTGTAGTGTTAGGTGTTATTGTAACTTAGGTTAGGTTTTATTTTACAGGTACTTTTGTATTTATTTTAGCTAGATAGTTATTAAATAGTTAATAGTTATTTAGTAACTATTCTACCTAGTTAAAATAAATACAAACTTGCCTGTAAAATAAAAATAAATCCTAAACTAGCTACAATGTAACTATTAGTTATATTGTAGCTAGCTTAGGGTTTATTTTACAGGTAAGTATTTAGTTTTAAATAGGGATAATTTAGTTAATGATAGGAATATTTATTTAGATTTATTGTAATTATATTTAAGTTAGGGGGTGTTAGGGTTAGGGTTAGACTTAGGTTTAGGGGTTAATAATTTTAATATAGTGGCGGCGACGTTGGGGCAGCATATTAGGGGTTACTAAATGTAGGCAGGTGGCGGCGATGTTAGGGATGGCAGATTAGGGGTTAATAATATTTAACTAATGTTTGCAAGGCGGGAGTGCGGCGGTTTAGGGGTTAATATGTTTATTATAGTGGTGGCGACATTGGGGACGGCAGATTAGGGGTTAAAAAGTGTAGGTAGGTTGCTACGACATTGGGGGCGGCAGATTAGTGGTTAATAAATATAATGTAGGTGTCGGCGATGTTGGGGTCAGCAGATTAGGGGTTCATAAATATAATGTAGGTGGCGGCGGTGTCCGGAGCAGCAGATTAGGGGTTAAAATTTTTATTTTAGTATTTGCGATGTGGGGGGGCATCAGTTTAGGGGTTAATAGGTATTTTATGGGTGTTAGTGCACTTTAAAGCACTTTAGTTATGAGTTTTATGCTACGGCGTTGTACCATAAAACTCATAACTACTGACTTTTAAATGCGTTAGGGATCTTGACAGGGTAGGGTGTACGCTTACTTTTTGGCCTCCCAGGACAGACTCGTAATATCAGCGCTATGAAGTCCCATAGAAAAAAGACTTTACGAAGTTTACGTAAGTCGTTTTGCGGTAAGGCCAAAGAAGTGTGCGGTGCCCCTAAACCTTCAAGACTCGTAATACCAGCGGGTGTAAAAAAGCAGCGTTAGGACCTCTTAATGCTGCTTTTTTTACCCTAACACACAACTCGTAATCTAGCCGTAAGATAGCTACAAAATAGCTATTAGTTATATTGTAGCTAGCTTAGGTTTTATTTTACAGGTAAATATTTAGTTTTAAATAGGTATTATTTAGGTAATAATTGTAAGGTTTATTTAGATTTATTTTAATTATATTTAAGTTAGGGGGTGTTAGGGTTAGGGTTAGTTAATAATCTTTAAATAGTGTTTGCAATGCGGGAGGGCAGCGTTTTAGGGGTTAATAGGTTTATTATAGTGGTGACAATGTCGGGGAGCGGCGGAATATGGGTTAATAATTTTTTTTGGTGGCGGCGATGTCGGGAGCGGCAGATTAGGGGTTAATAAATTTATTATAGTGTTTGCGATGCGGTAGGGCCTCGGTTTAGGGGTTAATAGGTAGTTTATGGGTGTTAGTGTATTTTTAACACTTTAGTTATGAGTTTTATGCTACAGCTTTGTAACGTAAAACTCATAACTACTGACTTTAGATGGCGGTACGGATCTTGTGGTTATAGGGTGTACCGCTCACTTTTTGGCCTCCCAGACAAACTCCTAATACAGGCGCTATGGAAGTCCCATTGAAAAAGGACTTTTTTAAAAGTGCGGTACTGACGTTGTGTGACGGCCAAAAAGGTGTGCGGTACACCTATACCTGCAAGACTCGTAATAGCGGCATTAGGGAAAAAGCAGCGTTATGAAGCATAACGATGCTTTTTAACTCATAACGCAAAACTCGTAATCTAGCTGAAAGTTGTTATTTATTTTTACCACTTTCATGTAATAGCTCTGAAATTTGTGAATTTTCTAATTCTTAGTACTGGAAATGCATACGGCAGACTTCTCAAAGCTAAATCTGCTACATATCTTCCACTAAATAGTTTTAGCATATAACAAGTATAAAACAACACATTTTACGCTAGCATAATGAAAGAGGCTAGCTTAGTCTTTTCCAGAAGCCAGCCCAGGCAGATCTTTCAGTTTAGCATATAACAAGTACAAAACAACACATTTTACACTAACATAATGAAAGAGGCTATCTTAGTCTTTTCCAGAAGCCAGCCCAGGCAGATCTTTCAGATAAGACAAATGGTTTTAAAAACTTGGCTTATACATTATACTATTGCAAGACACCAGAAATTATCACAAAATATATGTATAGAGAGGGTGCCTGTTAGGCTACAGATATCAACACTTTCATATATTTCACAAATATTTATTAAAAATTTGATAATAAGATAAAATATGGGACGTCTCCCTAAACCACAATGTGGCCTAATTAATCAGACATAATATCAAACATGTAACATTCACAATGTCTGTTAGGATAAAAGTAAGTTGAAGTTCAATAAAAAGTTACAATGACCATTAACTTGATACCGGATAATGCTTTTTTGCACAGTCTTGTTAATGTATACCACCAATGTTACGTGTTAAAAAGCTTTCAATCAGTTATCACTGCAATAAGTGCTATAGTTGCTCTATGAACAAAACACAATGCCTCTCAAATCAATTACGATTCCGTTCACAATCCAGGAAACTTTTCAAAGAGCACAGTTATTACAGTGTGTCATAGATGGATAGTACCTGATATCGCTGTAGGGAATCCAGATCAGTAAGCAGGTGTATCACCCTTTCGTATGGTGGGTATATTACCCGTTTGTATAGCAAGGTTTCTCTGTTCCTTCTTGTAGTTGTTCTCCCAGCGAGTTGTACCACTTGACTATTGGCGTCTGACGTCACGGATTCTCTCCCGTCTGAGAAGGGCGAAACGCGTCATTTATGTGGCACTAATATTGCTGTTGTGCAGTATACACAATTTTTATCTCTACATGGTCTATGGACTTCCTTTTATATAACCCAGGTTATCAATAATTGTCTAACTACTTCAGAAAATCTAAGCTGGAATCTGAAAGAAAAAATACATTCGGTACAGCTTTTTTCCTGCGTGCAAAGCACTAAGTGCAGGTCCCAAGTTTTGTATTGCCATTTGTATGTACTGGCAAAGTGCAACTAGCGGTCTTTAGAACTCTCCTCTGATTACCTCGATGAGACGGGAGAGAATCCGTGACGTTAGTTATATTGTAGCTAGCTTAGGGTTTATTTTATAGGTATTTAGTTTTAAATAGGAATAATTTATTTAATTATGGTAAATTTATTTAGATGTATTTAAATTATATTTAAGTTAGGGGGGTGTTAGGGTTAGGGATAGACTTAGGTTTAGGGGTTAATAAATTTATAATAGTGGCGGCGGCGTTGGAGGCGGCAGATTAGGGGTTAATAAATGTAATATAGTTGCGGCGACGTTGGGGGGGGGCGATTAGGGGTTAATAACTATAATGTAGGTGTCGGCGACGTTGAGGGCAGTAGATTAGGGGTTCATAAGTATAATGAATGTGGCGGCGGTGTCCGGAGCGGCAGATTAGGGGTTAATAATATAACGTAGGTGTCAGCGATAGCGGGGGTGGCAGATTAGGGATTAATAAGTGTAAGATTAGGGGTGTTTAGACTTGGGGTTCATGTTAGGGTGTTAGGTGTAGATATACAATTGATTTCCCCATAGGAAACAATGGGGCTGCGTTAGGAGCTGAACGCTGCTTTTTTGCAGGTCTTAGTTTTGTTTTCAGCCAGCTCAGCCCCATTGTTTCCTATGGGGAAATCGTGCATGACCACGTTCAGCCAGCTTACCGCTGACTTAAGCAACTCTGGTATTGAGGTGAGATGTGGAGCTAAATTTTGTTCAACGCTAACTTTTCTGAGGCTAACGCTGGCTTGCAGAAAACTCGTAATACCAGCGTTGGCTTAAGTGAGCGGTAAGAAAAAAAAAGTTTGTTACCGCAAAACTCGTAATCTCTGTGAAAGTGAATGTTACATGTTTGATATTATGTCTGATTTATTAGGCCACATTGTGGTTTAGGGAGACGTCCCATATTTTATCTTATTATCACATTTTTAATAAATATTTGTGAAATATATGAAAGTGTTGATATCTTTAGCCTAACAGGTGCCCTCTCTATACATATATTTTGTGATCATAACTGTTTTCTTGACAGCATTTGGGGAGTTGTCTTTTAGAGAGGTGTATAATATCTATTCTCATAGCGCAAACTTTCTTTTATAATTGTTATAAGACACCAGAAATGTCTTGTAATTACAAGGTGTCCTATTAATGCTATGATTGTAAATATTGGTATACAGAAGCAGTGAGGTGACTGGGAATTGCAGAGAGGCACAGGTATTTAAATCTAAACACTAACATTTTATACCCTTTCTGGCAGTGGGATATTATGCAGCTGCAAATGATTAAATCAGTATCCTCATGACACTAGCCTTTATATTTAACCCCAGTGGAGGAATCTCAGAAGACCAGAGTTTAACATCAGCATACAGGAATCTATGCATATTTATTATTGGTTTAAAAAGCAGGAATTTACTGCCCCCCTTAGGTTTATGACTCTCCTAACCTAAGTCTGCTGTAATGCCTAGAATACACTAAAGGCGACTATTAGGAAAGAAGGGATACTAGGGGCCAACTGACAGATTAGCAGACATAAAGCATTGTTTGTAATGACACATCCTATATTATAAAAGGCCAAGTGTTTGTCTGAAGCCGTCATGCGCAGTAGAGACAAACACTTGGCCTTAAGATAGGGTGCGCGAGGTACACAGCATAGAGATAGGGAGCGCGAGGTACACAGCATACAAGCAGCTGTGAGATAGGGAGCGCGAGGTACACAAACAGCTGTGAGGTCTGGGGAGCGCGGCCACGCGCTCCCCAGACCTCACAGCTGTTTGTGGCCGACGGGAGCATTGCGATGGGGGCGTGGCCGGGTGTAGCGAAGGGCGTGGCCGGACGGGTGTCGCCGCGATGGTGCGTGGCCGGTCGGGGTTCCGCGATGTGAAGACTTCAAGACAGAGCCAGAGAGGGAGCAGGAGAGGGGGGGGCAAAGAGAAGGGGGGGGGCAAAGAGAAGGGGGGGCCAAAGAGAACGGGGGGGCAAAGAGAAGGGGTGGCCAAAGAGAAGGGGGGGAGGGCCAAAGAGAAGGGGGGGGAGGGCCAAAGAGAAGGGGGGGAGCCAAAGAGAAGGGGGGGAGCCAAAGAGAAGGGGGGGAGCCAAAGAGAAGGGGGGGAGAGCCAAAGAGAAGGGGGGGAGAGCCAAAGAGAAGGGGGGGAGAGCCAAAGAGGAAAAAGAGCCAAAGAGGGGAGAGAGCAAAAGAGGGGAGAGAGCCAAAGAGGGGAGAGAGAGAGCCAAAGGGGGGAGAGCCAAAGGGGGGGAGCCAAAGTGGGGGGAGAGAGCCAAAGGGGGGGGGGTAGAGAGCCAAAGGGGGGGGGAGAGCCAAAGAGGGGGGAGAGAGAGAGCCAAAGAGGAGAGAGAGCAAAAGAGGGGAGAGAGCCAAAGAGGGGGGGGGGGAGAGCCAAAGAGGGGGGGGAGAGCCAAAGAGGGGGGAGGAGAGCCAAAAAGGGGGGGGGAGAGCCAAAGAGGGGGGAGAGAACAAAAGAGGGGGGAGAGAGAGCAAAAGAAAGGAGGGAGAGAGCAAAAGAAAGGAGGGAAAGAGCCAAAGAGGGGAGAGAGAGAGCAAAAGAGGGGAGAGAGAGAGCAAAGGAGAGGGGGGACAGAAAGCAAAAGAGAGGGGGGAGAGAAAGCAAAAGAGAGGGGGGAAGAGAGAGCAAAAGAGAGGGGGGAGAGAGCAAGGGGTAGGACCGCTGTACTGCAAAAAATGGCCCGTGTACAAGGGCTTTAGTACTAGTTGATAATATGTTTGAATACCCCATGGAATACTTCCCACAAGCTGCTTGGGCAATTTTTTTTTTAATTTGAATTGCTCAAGTGCTGATTATTTTACCAATAGAATTTTCAGAAATGATCTAAAGAGCCAATAAAATTACAGTCCTAACTAGTACCTGCTAGTGCAAATAATTTGCTTCCGACTAAATATTTGTTCCAAAATCATCGCTAGGCACTTAATTAGATTAGTGAATTTCATTCACAAAATTAAATGCTTTGCAGCCCCCTTACCCCACTAACCCTAACCGTTTAACCTACTATTAATAACCCCTTAAACCCCCTCACAATTAAAGTCTAAACCACAAAACCCTAATTGCAATAAACCCCTAAGCTGTTAACCCCAAACCAACACAACCCATTGCAATAAACTCCTATGTTATTTATCCCCTAAACTGCCACAACCCCATTATTATAAACCTCTATGCTATTAACCCCCAAACCACCACAACCCATCTCAATAAACCAACCACTATGTTTTAAAGCCCAAACCACCACAACCATCATTGCAATAAACTCCTATGCTATATTAACCCCTAACCCATACAACCCCATCTTAAAAAAACCTACACTGTTAACCCCTAAGCCACCACAACTCATCACAAAAACCCTATGCTATTAATCCCTAACTGCCACAACCCCATCACAATAAACCTCTATGGCATATTAACTCCTAAAATGCCACAACCCCTATTGGAAAAACCCTATAGTTTTAACTCCTAAGATGCCACATCCCCATTACAAAAAAACCTATGATATAAATCCCTAAACCGCCACAACCCTCATCACACTAAACACCTTATATTATTAACACCTAAACTGATACAACCCTATTCAAATACCCCCCTAAGCAATATTAACCCCTAAACCATCACGACCCCATTGCAATAGACCCCTATGGTATATTAAACCATAAACCATCACAAACCATCCAAATAAACTCCCTATGCTACTAACTCCTAAACTCTACAACCCATCTCTAAAATGCCTATGCTATTAACCCCTAAACTTCCACAATCCTCAACACATAAAAAACAAACCCTACTCTATTAACACCCCAAACGGTAACCCCTTAACCTAAGACCCTAATAACTAAAAATGCTACTGTACACCTACCATGATCTGACTTAAGAACAATGGCTATTCTGTAAATGCAAGTTAGTTTGAAAGTTATCCTTTACAATCAACGTAAAAATCAAAAGCCCTTTAAAGTCAGTTATTAAAAACCAAAGGGCGAGATTCCCAAGAATTAACCTTGTCTGTCCGGCATTTAATAAATGGGACCCATAGGGAATATGCTATACAGATTATTGCAAGTAGATTGTCCAATAATAACTTTTTAGCAAAGGGCTTCAGGACTTTATAAAAGAGGTATAGGGCCCATTTATCAAGCTGCGAAAGCAGCTATGGGGCCTGAGTGTTTCAGGCAGTTAAGTAGCAGCGGTCTTAAGACATTGCACAAACAGATGCTTGTGGAATGTTAAATGTGGGCAGCGTATGCAGCCTGCTCGCAGTGAAGTCTGGCGTACATGTCTGTCCAACTTTTGTTAAATGGAGCCCATAGTTACTGTCTCATGTTGTGTAATAACATGAGAGCCGCGCCCACACATAGCAGCACCTCAGTTGCCGGGTTAAGTAGAATAGTATTTCCCCTCTCTGATCTTGCCGATTCTCCCGAGATCTCTTTCCTCGTAGGTCCGGATCCCATACGCACAGCTAAGCCCTGTTCTGGTGTACAAAAGGAACTTCTCTGTGTCTCAAAGTTGTCTGCTCCTTTCCATGCCACCATTATTCTTTCTTCTAGTCTAGAGCGGTGATTGCATAGTAAACAGTCTAACATCTCCAGCAAGGCGTGATGTGGAAGCTCCATCGTATAGCTTTAATGTAGCGTTGATATTTGCTGTTTTTAGGTATATAGAGCCGTACACTAGAGGGTGAACATTTTTCAGCGCAAACGGCTAGTGAAACTGACTAGTCAGAGTAATACTGGGGGTAGGGAAAGGTATAGGCTGCTCCAGGGCCTCTGCTGCATACCTTCCCTAATCAGGTTTGCTTGTTCTTAATTATCTAGAAAAGTCATAAAAAGCAGTTCCTTGAGTAATATTCATCCCACTTCTCTCAAAAGGGATAAAATCTATAGGTCACAGAAGAGATAAACAGCAGTTTTTATCGGCTTCAGTTTGCAGTATTAGCTAACAGCAGCCATTTTGGTCAGTGGTCGGACACGCCCCCCCAGGATTATTTTTATTTTGGGGTTAGGGGGGTTAGGGGTTTGTAATGTTAGGGGTAAAAAAATTATTAGGCAAAAGAGCTGTTTGCTTTAAGGCAATGCCCTACAAAAGGTCCTTTTAAGGGCTTTTGGCAGTTTATTTGTAGGATAGTTGTTGTTGTTTTTTTGGGGGGGGTTTATGGGGGTTTTAGAATAGGAATACATTTTTTTGGGTAATTTAATTTGTTATTTTTTGTAAAGGTAGGCTTTGTTACTTTTTTATATATGTATGTATTGACACAAAAAGACATTATCCTGTAAGTGAAGAATATTACGGCTAGATTACGAGTTGTGCGTTAGGATAAAAAAGCAGCGTTAACAGATCCTAACGCTGCTTTTTTACGCACGCTGGTATTACGAGTCTTGCAGGCTTAGGGGCCCCGCACACTTTTTTGGCCTTACCGCAAAACGACTTACGTAAACTTGTAAAGTCTTTTTTCTATGGGACTTCCATAGCGCCGGTATTATGAGTCTGTCCTGGGAAGCCAAAAAGTGAGCGGTACACCCTCTACCTCCAAGATCCCTAACGCATTCTAAAGTCAGTAGTTATGAGTTTTACATAACAACGCCGTAGCATAAAACTCAGAACTAAAGTGCTAAAAAGTACACTAACACCCATAAACTACCTATTAACCCCTAAACCGAGGCCCTCCCGCATTGCAAATACAAAAATAAAAATGTTAACCCCTAATCTGCCACTCCAGACATCGCTGCCACTATAATAAACATATTAACCCTTAAACCGCTGCACTCCTGCCACGCAAACACTAGTTAAATAATATTAACCCCTAATCTGCTATCCCTAACATCGCCACAACCTACCTACATTTATTAACCCCTAATCTGCCATCCCCAACGTCGCCGCCACTATATTAAATGTATTAACCCCTAAATCTAAGTCTAACCCTAACCCTAACACCCCCTAACTTAAATATAATTTAAATAAATCTAAATAAAATTCCTATCATTAACTACATTATTCCTATTTAAAACTAAATACTTAACTATAATATAAACCCTAAGCTAGCTACAATATAACTAATAGTTATATTGTAGCTAGCTTAGGGTTTATTTTTATTTTACAGACAAGTTTGTATTTATTTTAACTAGGTAGAATAGTTATTAAACAGTTATTAACTATTTAATAACTACCTAGCTAAAATAAAGACAAAAGTACCTGTAAAATAAAACCTAACCTAAGTTACACTAACACCTAACACTACACTACAATTAAATAAATGACCTAAATTAAATACAATTAAATACATTAAATACAATTAGCTAAAGTACAAAAAACCACTAAATTACAGAAAATAATAAACAAATTACAAGATATTTAAACTAATTACACATAATCTAATAGCCCTATCAAAATAAAAAAGCCCCCCCAAAATAAAAAAAATCCTAGCCTAAACAAAACTACCAATAGCCCTTAAAAGGTCCTTTTGCAGGGCATTGCCCCAAAGAAATCAGCTCCTAAGCTCCCCATTGCCCTGAAAAGGTTATTTGGATGGGCATTGCCCTTAAAAGGGCAGTTAGCTCTTTTGCGGCCCAAAGCCCTAACCTAAAAATAAAACCCACCCAATACACCCTTAAAAAAAACCTAACACTAACCCCCTGAAGATCAACTTACTGTTCTGAAGACCGGACATCCATCCTCAAGTAAGCGGCAGAAGTCTTCATCCAACCTGGCCGAAGTCCTCAACAAAGCCGGGAGAAGTCTTCATCCAAGCCGGGCGAAGTGGTCCTCCAGATGGGCAAAAGTCTTCATACAGACGGCATCTTCTATCTTCATCCATCCGACGTGGAGCGGCTCCATCTTCAAGACATCCAATAGGATTGAGCTTGCATTCTATTGGCTGTTCTTCAGGGGGTTAGGTTTTTTTTAAGGGTGTATTGGGGGTTTGTGTGGGTGGTGGGTTTTACTGTTGCGGGGTGTTTGTATTTTATTTTTTACAGGTAAAAGAGCTGATTTCTTTGGGCAATGCCCCGCAAAAGGCCCTTTAAAGGGCTATTGGTAGTTTAGTTTAGGCTAGGGTTTTTTTTTTATTTTGGGGGGGCTTTTTTATTTTGATAGGGCTATTAGATTAGGTGTAATTAATTTAAATATCTTGTAATTTGTTTATTATTTTCTGTAATTTAGTGGTTGTTTGTTTTTGTACTTTAGCTAATTGTATTTAATATATTTAATTGCATTTAATTTAGGTAATTTATTTAATTGTAGTGTAAATACAAACTTGCCTGTAAAATAAAATAAACCCTAAGCTAGCTACAATGTAATCTATTAGTTTGTAGCTATTTTAGGGTTTATTTTTTAGGTAAGTATTTAGTTTTAGATAGGAATAATGTAGTTAATGATAGGAATTTTATTTAGATTTATTTAAATTATATTTAAGTTAGGGGGTGTTAGGGTAAGACTTAGATTTAGGGGTTAATACATTTAATATAGTGGTGGCGACGTTGGGGACGGCAGATTATGGGTTAATTAATGTAGGTAGGTGGCGGCGATGTTAGGGATAGCAGATTAGGGGTTAATATTATTTAACTAGTGTTTGCGAGGCGGGAGTGCAGCGGTTTAGGGGTTAATATGTTTATTATAGTGGCGGCGATGTCCGGAGCGGTAGATTAGGGGTTAAAAAATATAATGTAGGTGGCGTCGATGTTGGGGGCGGCAGATTAGGGGTTAATAAGTGTAAGATTAGGGGTGTTTAGACTCGGGGTTCATGTTAGGGTGTTAGGTGTAAACATAAATTTTATTTCCCCATAGTAATCAATGGGGCTGCGTTACTGAGTTTTACGCTGCTTTTTGGCAGGTGTTAGATTTTTTCTCAGCCGGCTCTCCCCATTGATGTCTATGGGGAAATCGTGCACGAGCACGCATGACCAGCTCACCGCTGACTTAAGCAGCGCTGGTATTGAAGTACGGTAAGGAGCACAATTTTGCTCAACGCTCACTTCTTACCTTTTAACGTCGGGTTTGTAAAAACCCGTAATACCAGTGCTGCAGGTGAGTGAGCGGTGAGGCAAAACTGCTCGTTAGCACCGCATAGCTCATAACGAAAAACTCGTAATCTGGCCGTTAGTATTTTAAATATGTACAGTACATATACAGTAAAACACATAAATATTTAAATACATGTGTACACACATGGATACAAATATATACATATTTAGACATGTGCATATATGCATATATATGTTAAAGGCCTTTGCATGCCTTTTTTTCGAAAGAAAGAAAGAAGGAAAGGAAAGAAAAAGAAAGAAGGATAGAAAGATGATATCTTATAACAAAATTAGGTTGGTATATATTCATTAAACATATGGAGCAGCATTGAGTTAAGAATCATGAAATCGGTATCTAAACCAGGTAGGGAAATGAAAATAAGGAGTATTCACAGTAATAGATCTGAAGGCCTGCCAGTCACCTCAAACGCCTTCTCCTCCCTCCGAACCACTAACCTGCCAATCACCTCACGCAAAAACAACCACAACCACCTCAACTGCATTCTCCTCAACACCCGCTCCGTCCGCAAGCACGCCGTCAAAATCAGGAACCTGCTCAACTCCACCTCCCAGATGTTGCCTTCCTTACTGAAATCTGGCTGAACCCCACATCAATGCCTGACATCGCCATTGCCATCCCCGACGGATACAAGATCTCCCACAAGGACCGCAGCAACCGACCGGGAGGAGGCATCGCCATCGTCCACTAACACTCCCTCCACGTCACAACCAGCTCCGACTACCACTCACCGGGCTTGGAACACCTACACTTCAAGATCCAGGTCAGTCCCAACACTACCCTCTGTGGCACCCTCATCTACAGACCTCCCGGACCTCGTCCTGCCTTCTGTGACTCCATCACCGACCTCATCGCACCCCACGCCCTCCCCTCAACAGACTATATCCTCCTCGGTGACCTCAACTTCCACCTAGACAACCCCAATGACCACAACACTGCCAACCTCTTAGAAAACCTTGGAACTATCGGACTAAAGCAACTCGTCAACTCACTAACCCACTTAGCCGGACACACACTCGACCCTATCTTCTCTGCAGGCAACCACATCTCAGTCAACCACATCACCGAACTCCATTGGACCGACCACCATTGCATACATTTTTCCTTCAACAAACCCACCGCACACCTCCGGCAGCACCACCCACCCCGCAGAAACTGGAACAACATCACCGAAGACCAACTGCATTCCACTCTGAACAAGTGCCCCCCAGCTACCTCCACAGATGCCAACTCCTCCGCCCGCAACCTCCACCACTGGCTCACAGACTGCGCCAACACCCTCGCCCCTCTCAAGAAACCGTCCAACCACCAACCCACCAACAAGGCTAGTTGGTTCACCCCTGCCCTCCAGGACTCCAAACGCTACTGCAGGCGATTGGAAAGGACTTGGAGATCCAGCAAGACCCCCTCAAATAAAACAGCCTACAAAGAAGCCATCACTACCCACCACCACCTCATCAAAACCACCAAGAAGACAGCCATCCAAGATAGAATCAATGCCAACGTCCACAACAGCAAGGAGCTATTCACAGTCATCAAGGAATTCTCCAATCCCAACAGCGACACTAATGACATCCCGCCCTCCCAGGACCTCTGTGATAACCTTGCAATGTACTTCCACCGCAAGATCGTCGACATCTATGACAGCTTCGTGCCCCAGAACTCACCCACCACCGCCTACCCACCAACTCCCACCGATACCTCACCCAAATACACCACCGCCTACCCCCCACTAACCATCTGGAGCCCCCTCACCACAGAGGACACCATCAGAATCATGAGATCGATCCACTCCGGAGCACCCTTGGACCCATGCCTGCATCACATTTTCAACAAAGCGGGTGACACCATCGCCCCCGAGCTCTGCAGCACCATCAACTGCTCCATCGAAACCGGCACCTTCCCGAATGACTGGAAGCACGCAGAATTAAAACCCCTACTGAAAAAAACCATGGCTGACCCCAATGATCCGAAGAACTACCGCCCAATCTCTTTGCTCCCCTTTGCGGCCAAAGTCATCAAGAAGTCCATCAACGCGCAACTCGTTGACTACATTGAAGCCAACCACACCCTGGACCCCTCCCAATCCAGTTTCAGGAGCAACCACAGCACCGAGACTGCCCTCCTTGCCACCACAGACAACATCCTCGCCCTACTTGACCGAGGAGACCGCCGCCCTCATTCTCCTAGACCTCTCAGCAGCATTCGACACTGTCTCCCACCTCACCCTCCGCAACCGACTACACAATGCCGGCATAAGCGACAAAGCCCTGGAATGGATCACCTCCTTCCTCACCGTCCGAACCCAGAAAGTTAGATTCCCACCCTTCATCTCCAAGCCCACAGAAATCAGCTGCTGTGTACCCCAAGGCTCTTCGCTGAGCCCCACCCTATTCAACATATACATGACCCCTCTCTCCGCCATCGCCCGACGACACAACCTCAACATCGTCTCCTACGCCGATGACACCCAGCTAATCATCTCACTCACCAGTGACCCCACCACCGCCAAGAGAAACGTCCACGAAGGGCTGACTGCAGTCGCCACCTGGATGAGCTACAACTGCCTAAAGCTGAACGCAGACAAGACCGAAGTCGTCCTCCTCAGTCCCACCACATCCGCTTGGAATAACTACTGGTGGCCCACAGCCCTCGGACACCCTTCAACCCCCACCGACCATGCACAAAATCTAGGCGTCATCCTGGACCCATCACTCTCCATGGACCGGCAAACCAACGCAGTCTCATCTGCATGCTTCCACACACTTCACCTGCTGCGAAAGATCTTCAAATGAATCCCAACCGAGACCAGGAAGACTGTCACTCATGCCCTTGTCAGCAGCCGACTGGACTATGGTAATGCACTCTACGCCGGCACCACCATCAAGCTCCAAAAGAGACTACAGCGCATCCAGAACTCCTCGGCCAGACTAATCCTTGACATCCCTCATCAATGCCACATCACCAAACACCTGCGGGACCTGCACTGGCTCCCCATCAACAAAAGAATAACCTTCAAGCTTCTAACCCACGCATTCAAGGCCCTCCACAACATCGGTCCAGAATACCACCGCGTTACCTTCTACACCCCTGCCAGACAACTTCGATCGGCCGACCAAGCCCTCGCTGTCATCCCCCCGCATCAGGAAAACCACAGTGGGAGGCAGATCCTTCTCTCACCTGGCAGCCAAGACTTGGAACACCCTCCCGCTGCACCTCAGACAAGCTACCGCCCTAACTAGGTTTAGAAAGGACCTCAAGACCTGGCTCTTCGACTGAGCTGCAACCCTCAGCGCCTTGAGACCCTTACGGGTGAATAGCCGCGCTTTACAAGAACCCAATAAATAGATAGATTGATAGATAGATAGATAGATAGATAGATAGATAGATAGATAGATAGATAGATAGATAGATAGATAGATAGATAGATAGATAGATAGAAGGGGATATATGTGATACCAATAGGTACTCAATTTGAGTGTGAAATTAAGTAATTAACACAAAGCATGATCGTAATGTACATAAGAAGAATTTTATAGAGTAGGTGTGGTAAGTCACAGAGATATATTAAGCAAGTGTTGGGGTCTAGATTGGAAAAATATTTTTCCAATGTGATATTAAGGAATAATTGGCTCAATCATTAATCCACTGTGGGGAGATTTTCCTGTTTCCATTTTCTAGGGCTCAATTGCTTAGCACTGTTAAGTGCTATATGTAGTAATTTTACATGTGCTCTAGATTGTAGTTTGGGGGTATTATTAAATAGCAAAATGAATGGATCTAAAAGGATATTGCAGCCTATGATAATATTAATTTGCCTCTTCACTAATTCCCATAAACATTGTATTTTAGGGTAGGACTACCATATGTGGAATATGCAACCTAATTGATTTCATTCTCTCCATCACCAGTCCGACGTCTGTGGAAATATATATTTAAATCATTGTGGAGTTAGGTACCATCTCATTAAAAATGTGTGGTGATAGATGTTATGCCATTCTTTGATAGAAACTTGCATTGGAAGTTCTTTCTGTCATTTTTGTATAAATGTAGGGAGAAGGTCTTGGGGAGGGTTAATGCGGGTGGCATAGAGAAGGGAGATGACATGTTTTGGAACGCTGGAGAAGCTACGAAGGTGTTTAAAATTGTATCGAGGATGTAAAAAAATCAGATTTGTTTTTAAGAGTGCTTAAGAAATTTGTCAATTGTTTGTATCTCATCCATGTAGAATAAAAAACATTGCCCACATTTCACAGTTGGGCCTGTGGCATAATTTTCTGTTAGTAGATATAGTGGTCTGTTAGTATATATAGTATATATAGTGTCTGTTAGTAGATAAAGTGGTAGAAATCTATTTTTATTTTAAAGTTTTTTATTGAGGACAATATAAAAATGAAGTAATAACAACATAATGATCATACACATCAAATATTCACATCATACTTGGTGATTTGTAGTAGACATAGTGAAAGTCCTCTTTTTTCATCTCTTTTAATTGGAGAGGTCACGCCTGGACCAGTTGTGTTGTGTATGTCCATAGTAAGAGATTGTTAATAAGCATAATAAACATAACAGTAAAACAGGGATAACTTGAAATAAGCTGTTTCAACCCTATAAAGCCATAGGAGTACAATATCAGTATTTATTATTGTTCATTTAAAAGGGTTAAGGCTCAACTGGGGATCTGATATAATTTAGGGCTATAAGTGAGATTTAATCTTACATATATGTGACACCTTAAGCTTTTGAGTTAAGGTTAAAAGAATGGGATAAAGATAAAACAGTTAAACATGTGTAGGAGCGTGACATTAAATTTAAAACTATGAGACTGCCGTGGTATATAAGTGCTTTTAGGGGAGTTACATTGTAGACCGTGACTCCGGCAATACAGCCACAGTTGTTTACATGATCGACTGATTGGCGATTGAAAATGCCAGATTAAGTATGGAAACAGAAGAGGGTAGTGATTACGTTTAGGTATTGATAGAGTAGTGACATGTAAACCCAAGGTATCTTTAGCCGCATTCCTGAAAGGGGTGTTAATGTGCTCCATTGTTCTCAGGGAGTCATATGGAATAGGGAATTAGCCTGGCATTGATGTATAACATGCTCCCTCCACTGTGAGCCCCGGCCGTAGGCCCCGTATGGTAGTGGAAGTACCCAACATAAAATAGTGTGTCAGGTCTAACCCATATGCTGTGAAGCATCTATCAGCGTATACAGCCAAATTATGTAAGAAACTTGATTTATGCAGATGTCCAAATGAAATTAAATGCTACCAATATGAAGGTTTGATGAGATAAAAACACATTAACCAAAATCTGAAACTCTCCGTTACCCCCACGAGTCTGGACCTGCTTCTGAGCCCCCATGTTCCACTCTAATACATTTTCCCCAACACACAGCAGTAGGCAATAATTAATATAGATTATACATAAATTCTGTAACTTTTTTAAAAAAAAAAGGAAAGCAAAACTTAAATCATTAGGGCTTTCATGTTGGAGTAAGGAAAAATTGCTAACAATAGACCCTTTTATAGCCTATGTGGATAAATTAGGATCGGGGGATGCCGATGTGAAAAATCAGCTGTCCAAGAGAGGCAGCTGCAGTCTACCCCTCTCCTGTCTTTGGAATATGGCCATCATCTGGTGATTGTAAAGCGTTCCCCTCCAAGGCAGGTAAACATCCTCTTTCTCCAGGCCTGTAAATTAATACAAACCAACAGTGGGCAAGCTGGTCAGTGGAGTTTTTGGGTGTCTCTAGAGGTTGGCGTGAGACCGCTTTCCAAGCATTTGTGTGGAATGTGTCCATCTTTGTTTTACGCTTGTGAGGGAGATCGGAGTGTGCGGTATTATGTTGTTTAGATATAATTTCTCTTTTTATGAGCTTCGTCCAAGTGGCTGCCTCTGTCTGCGAGTGTCCATCAAGCTCCCTGGTGAACGCAATGTTTCTGCGTGTCGAGTGTGTTAGCTGAAGCCCTTCCTGTAAGTTATCGAGTGCCCGTGTATAAGAGACATCTGATACTGCGTAATGGTCGTTAGTGGCCAGGCTCTCAACATTATAGCAAGCTCCTTTGATGTGCTCGCAGTCTGAGACCGGCATCAAGCTCACCTGCGTCTGAGTGTTTTCATCACGGCATTGAAGGCCTTGTTGTCTCGTAGCGATACTGTCAGGCTTTACATCTGGTGTTGTGTGCGCCGTAGAATTGGCGCCATATTGTTTGTTTGATTCAAAGAAACTGTTCCCTTGAGCGCACGATATGTTGTTAGTGTAAATCTTGCCCACTAGAAAATCGTATGGCGCTTTATTGAGTAGTTTTTCAAAGAGTCTCTCCAGCCTCTCAAAAGAAGGTGTTAGGCAATGTTGAAAATCCATTTCTCCTATGCAGGTCATAGTGAAGGAAGAAGTATATAAGCACATACACTCCTCTTTCATAAACTTATTTCCCAGTGTCTTATCGGTGTATTACCATAAATATCAGGTGTGATTGGGTGTTGAAGAGATTCGGTAAGTCAGCCTGATCTGACAGCACCGATAACCCGGCTCTTCCCGGGGGGGAGGTGGATACCAACTATTAGGCCGCCGCCTTTGGCCGTTCTCCGATCTGAATGTCCAATGTCATTAACACAGCATATATGAATAATTTAGATCCCCAAGTGCCAGGACTATGAGGCTTTCTGTTTTTATGTTCTTGTCATCACTGTGAGAGATTAATAATCGGCGGATTATCAAAGGTTCTTTTGGAGCTTTCAGAAAATGCGTCCGATCCTGAACGCTGCATGGACACGCCCCCGGTAGAAATCTATTTTTATCAAGATTGGATCCATGTGTTTTTTCACACTCTGCTTCAAATTCAAGATTTTCGAGAGTAGGGGTCAATAGGGAAGGGATACTGGAAAGATGGGGAAGTTTATGTAAAATTTTTGTCCAGTCATCAATAGTGATGTCTCGAATTGCTCGCCGGCGAATAGTTCCCGGCGAACATAGCTTGTTCACGTTCGCAACGGCGGGCGAACATATGCAATGTTCGATCCGCCCCCTATTCGTCATCATTGAGTAAACTTTGACCCTGTATCTCACAGTCTGCAGACACATTCCAGCCAATCAGCAGCAGACCCTCCCAGCTCCTGGACAGCAGCCATTTTAGATTCATTTGGAAGCTGCTTTCTTAGTGAGAGGAGGGACAGTGTAGCTGCTGCTGATTTAATAGGGAATTTGATAGCTAGGCTAGTGTATTCAGTGTCCACTACAGTCCTGAAGGACTCATCTGATCTCTGCTATAAGGACAGCACCCCAAAAAGCCCTTTTTAGGGCTAGAACATCAGTCTGTTTTTTTTTTTTCCTGTGTAATCTAATTGCAGTTGCCTGCCTGCCTGCCAGTGTGTGTGTCAGGCTCACAGCGTATACTGTGCCCACTTGCCCAGTGCCACCACTCATATCTGGTGTAACAGTAGTATATTTAAAAAAAAAAAAAACTTTTTTGACTGTGAAACATCAGTCTGCTTGTGTAATCTAATTGCAGTTGCCTGCCTGCCTGCCAGCGTGTGTGCCAGGCCAACTTGCCCAGTGCCACCACTCATATCTGGTGTAACAGTAGTGTAAATTTAAAAAAAAAAACTTTTTTGACTGCGAAACATCAGTCTGCTAGTGTAATCGAATTGCAGTTGCCTGCCTGCCAGCGTGTGTGCCAGGCTCACAGAGTATACTGTGCCCACTTGCCCAGTGCAACCACTCATATCTAGTGTAACAGTAGTGTAAATTTAAAAAAAAAAAAACTTTTTTGACTGTGAAACATCAGTCTGCTTGTGTAATCTAATTGCAGTTGCCTGCCTGCCAGCGTGTGTGCCAGGCTCACAGAGTATACTGTGCCCACTTGCCCAGTGCCACCACTCATATCTGGTGTAACAGTAGTGTAAATTTAAAAAAAAAAAAAACTTTTTTGACTGTGAAACATCAGTCTGCTTGTGTAATCTAATTGCAGTTGCCTGCCTGCCAGCGTGTGTGCCAGGCTCACAGAGTATACTGTGCCCACTTGCCCAGTGCCACCACTCATATCTTGTTTAATAGTAGTGTAAGTGTACATTTAAAAAAAAAAAAAACTTTTTTGACTGTGAAACATCAGTCTGCTTTTTTGTGTCAGGCTCACAGCGTATACTGTGCCCACTTGCCCAGTGCCACCACTTATATTTTGTTTAATAGTAGTGTAAGTGTACATTTAAAACAAAAAAACTTTTTGGACTGTGAAACATCAGTCTGCTTTTTTGTGTCAGGCTCACAGCGTATACTGTGCCCACTTGCCCAGTGCCACCACTCATATCTTGTTTAATAGTAGTGTAAGTGTAGATTTAAAAAAAAAAAACTTTTTGGACTGTGAAACATCAGTCTGCTTTTTTGTGTCAGGTTCACAGCGTATACTGTGCCCACTTGCCCAGTGCCACCACTCATATCTTGCTTAATAGTAGTGTAAGTGTACATTTAAAAAAAAAAATCTTTTTGGACTGTGAAACATCAGTCTGCTTTTTTGTAAAACTGGGAAATGGGTAATAAAGGGATTATCTATCTTTTAAAACAATAAAAATTCTGGTGTAGACTGTCCCTTTAAACGGGGAGTGTGGTCTGTCACTGTGAAGCGGGCGTAACCCTTACACTACCTGATCGATACAACATCATACCTGATGTTTTAAAGCACGTTATTCCAAACAATTTAGGAATGTTAGGTGATTTATGCCCTTTATGGCTTAAAAACAGACTCTGCATCAATTATGTAATTTTCCATGGGAGTTTTGCCATGGATCCCCCTCCGGCATGCCACAGTCCAGGTGATAGTCCCCTTGAAACAACTTTTCCATCACTATTGTGGCCAGAAAGAGTCCCTGTGGGTTTTAAAATTCGCCTGCCTATTGAAGTCAATGGCGGTTCACCCGGTTCATCCGTTCGCGAACAGTTGTGGAAGTTCGTGTCCGCCGTTCGCGAACGCAAATTTTTAGGTTTGCGACATCACTAGTCATCAAATGTTTATTTAATAACTGAAAACTGTAGAGTTAACGCAGCAGCTTCCTATATTGGGTTTGACCTATTGTTAAACCACTTAAATTTGGATTATCTCTTTATAGCTAATATCTCCATGGAGAGCACAAAAAGCAAAGGGGACAGGGGGCAACCCTGTCTCATTCCATTTCTGATGTGGAAAGAATTTGACAGAATACCATTAACTTTCACCTTTGTTGAAGGCTCAGCATAGAGAGCAAATATTTTCAAAATAAATGTCTTAGGGATTCCAAATTTTTGAAGGGTGAGATTTAAAAAGATCCAATCCAGTCTGTCAAAACCTTTTTTCAGCATCAGTAAACAGGAGGACTGAGGGGATATGATAGAGAGAGGCAAATTGCATAAGATGTAGAATTTGGGTAGTATTGTCTCTTGCCAGGCACATACCCAACCTGGTCTACATGAATCAGAGATGGGAGGACAAGGTTAAAGGGACATGAAACCCAATTTTTTTGTTTCAGAATTCCGAAAGAGCATGTGATTTTAAACAAATTTCCAATTTACTTCTATTATTTAATTTGCTTCCTTCGTTTGTTATCCTTTGCTGAAAGGTTTATCTAGGTAAGCTCAGGAGCAGCAAATAATCTAGGTTCTAGCTGCTGATTGGTGGCTGCATATATATATATATATATATATATATATATATATATATATATATATATATATATATATATACTAATTGTCATTGGTCACCCATGTGTTCAGTTAGAAACCAGATAGGGCATGTAATTTTAAACAATTTTCCAATTTACTTTTATCACCAATTTTGCTTTGTTCTCTTGGTATTCTTAGTTGAAAGCTTAACCTAGGAGGTTCATATGCTAATTTCTTAGACCTTGAAGGCCACCTCTTTTCAGAATGCATTTTAACAGTTTTTCACCACTAGAGGGTGTTAGTTCACGTGTTTCATATAGATAACACTGTGCTCGTGCACGTGAAGTTATCTGGGAGCAGGCACTGATTGGCTAAACTGCAAGTCTGTCAAAAGAACTGAAATAAAGGCGCAGTTTGCAGAGGCATATGATACAAGATAATCACAGAGGTTAAAAGTATATTAATATAACTGTGTTGGTTATGCAAAACTGGGGAATGGGTAATAAAGGGATTATCTATCTTTTAAAACAATAAAAATTATGGTGTAAACTGTCCCTTTAAATATAATTAAATATATGATTATTATGATTTATTTCAAGTCTGCAGCAATGATAGTGTGAAAAAAGTTAATGACCATCTTTTGCAAGACCTCTTTGTCTTCAACTCTTTACCTTTAAAGTTTTAATAGTCTAGCAAGCTCTAAAAATTACTGAATTAGAAAAGAATCAGCTATAGATATTTATCTAGCTATCAATCTATCTATCTATCTATCTATCTATCTGGTTTTTCACTTTAGGTTTCTGAGGAATATAAACTCTGATACTATATATATATATATATATATATATATATATATATATATGTATGTATATATATATATATATATATATATAGTAGCAATGAAGAAAACTTGCACCCACTGGTACTATTTCAACACAATTTTACTGTGACTGTGTAACGTTTTGGGGATAATATATCCCCTTCCTCAGATACAAGTGATACAAAGTGCAATACATTTCTAAGCAAACAATAATAAATCCCACCACCTAATCAGAACCAAAAAAATGCCAAAAAACGGTTGTCAAGTTGACCACTAAGTCACAATATAAAAAAAAAGAAAAGCATGGTATATACAAACAGAGATTGCAGTACATGACCTCACAAGACACCAGGCTAATATTTTGTACATCATTGAGTAAATGCAAAAGGAACAAAGGCCGTGAATCCGCTACTCAAATTAACCCATTAGCGGTAATAGTATGTTGCAGCTTATACACAAAGTCAGAAAAAAAGCAAACCCAAAATAGTGTTCACCTCACCAGTGATGTTGTTATACAATCCACTCAAATGTGAATATATGTGCAAAGTTCCAATGCTCTATTACCGGGGATCCTACATAGGATTTCTGAGATAATAAATATAGTGACTCACCAGTACCCTGGGAATATATCACTTTGAAGACACTAGATCCAGCTGTTATTAAAGCCGACCTTTGCTCTGAACGAAGCGGGAATGACCTCTCACATGCTTCAACTTGTTCAAGCTCACGGGTAACTTCCTGCTTTCTCCGCTGCATACATCAGCTGTTCCTCTCGTCACTCAGGCCTCCCCGTCCTGGGACCGTTAACTCCGGCAGATCTCCAGAATGCACATACGCTACTTATAAAACATACTTGCCACAGCCCGGATAGTCAGAAGGACTGGATGAAGAGTATAATAAATGAAGGATGGATTCCAACTTTCCGTAAAAACAAACTTTATTCCATCTTTAAAACATCAGAGTAACACAGCAAAATAGATTGGTGTGTAGGGCGCAGCACTGACAGGCTTACGCGTTTCGGAAGTAAATCCGTAGTCACAGCCTGCAGTGATGTACCTTACACCTGTATACAGACAATACTGACGCTACACTAATGGATTACTACAAAAAAGCGAAACAGTATATGACAGCTCAATACTGATATAAATGAGAATAAAGATATATACATATTAGTATTACACAGGCAAAAATTAATAAAGAAGGACATGTGATCAGTAAAAAATTAACGGAGCAGAATATAAAATATACATATGAATCTACGTAAGAGTGTTTAGAAAATACCAAACTATAAACATAGTATATTAACATGCTAAGGATACACTTAGACCTGATCTAATTTGTGCAAATAGAAACAAATACACAGTCGCTTACCATAACATGGATAAGTGTAATAAAGTTAATATCTCTTATTAGTATTCTACTAGGGATGTATTAAAAAAAATTCTCTATACCGTACAAATATTGCTATTAAACCTAAAATACAAATATCCATAAATATGAAACCCTATATATAGGGGAAAGAGGGTTTAAGGGTTTAAGTGTATATCAAACATGGGTAAAACTATATAATATACTCCATATGGCAGAAAAACCTAAGGAGATTATCAGACCACTAACTGATCTATCACAGAAAAAGTTGGCTACTCGTTACTCCCACAAATTCATTACATCATATCTAAAATTTAGTCCTTTAGGTAATCGTGTATTTAGGGTAAAAATCCAATATGCCTCACGTCTGGCTAACAACAAATCCATGTCTCCTCCTCTTGTAGGCCTATTGATCTTTTCTATTGCACACCAGGAGAACACCTTTAGATTGTTTTCATGAAATACCCCAAAATGTTGTACAATGGGTGTTGTTGATCTCTTGGTTGTAAATGAGGGTCAAATGTTCTCTGATTCTAGTGTTGAGATCACGCGAAATGAGCCCTACATACTGGAAAGAGTGCATTCAATAAGGTACACTGCATATTCAGTTGTGCAATTCATACATGCACTTATAGTGTAACCCTTATTTGTAACCAAGCTGGTAAAATCCTTAGTGACTTTGACAAACTCACAAGGTTTGCACTTACGATGTCCACACTTATACATTCCATTGTGTTTAAGCCAAGAGCTCTCTACTTTTTTCTCTGGTTTAAGCAATGTAGGAGATAAGATAGAGCCCAAAGTTGGACTCTTCCTATAAGCACATTTCAAACCTTTCTTTACTGTGCTTACCAATCTGTCCTCCGCTAGTAAGATTGGAAAATGTCTGCGCACAATCTCACATATTTGGGGATAGTGCGCACTATGTGTGGTAATGAATGTCATCCCCTTGTGATGATCATTATTTTTCACTCGGGTACTCAAGAGGTTTTCTCGTGGGATCCTCTTGACTTCTTCCCTAGCCTTCCTCACTGTTTTAATAGGATATTGCCTATCTCTAAGTCTCTTCTCTAACTCTTGTGATTCATAAAGAAAGTCAGCATTATCAGTGCAATTTCTCTTTAATCTGGTGTATTCACCCTTCGCTATAGCAAAGGGAACATGTTTTGGGTGGCAACTGGTGCCTAAAAGCAGTGTGTTCCCAGAGATAGGTTTCCTATAGATGCTGGATTTAATAGTACCTAATTCTGTGCCCTCCAAAGTTACATCAAGGTAGTTAGTGAATTTATTGTTCAGTTCAGAAGTGAATTTCAGACCAAGGTCATTATCATTAAAATAATCCATAAAGAGGAGAACATCACTTCCCTGACCTGTCCAAATAAGTATCAAATCATCAATGTACCTCTTATAAAAAAAGATACAGCTCTTATAGGGGTTACTATCTCCAAAGATGTGGTAAAACTCCTACCAACCTAAAAAAAGATTGGTGAAAGACGGCGCAAACTTAGCACCCATTGCAGTACCACATCTTTGGAGATAGTAAACACCCTCAAACTTAAAAAAATTGTGTGTAAGCAAGAAAGTGGTGACCCTCAAAATGAACATCTTGTATGTCTCAGTAAAGTCTGTAAACTGGTCAAGGAAAAAGGTAATCGCCTCCACTCCTTTAGTATGTGGAATACTCGAGTAGAGCGACACTGCATCAACAGTCAACCACTTAGATTCAGTGGTCCACTCTACATTTTCCAACAACTTCAATATATGTTTGGTATCCCTCACATACGATTGTAAAGATAATACTAGAGGCTGCAGGATGGAATCTAACCATTCCGACAAATTCCCTAAAAGTGTATCCACCCCACTAACAATGGTTCGTCCATGAACATTGTCTAACGATTTATGTGTCTTTGGTAAATGGTGGAACAGGGGAATTTTCGGATATTGGACCACCAGATAATCAACCGTAGCTTGGTCTATAATACCCTGTTCCTTACCATCATCCAATAGATTTAAAAGTTCCAACTGAAACTGAGGGGTAGGGTCTCTGTGTAGTACACAATAATCTTCCGGTTTTTGTAACTGTCTAAGACCCTCATTGATATATTATATGCGGTCCATCACAACCACCATCCCACCTTTATCCGATCTCTTAATGACAAGTGTCCTATTATCCCTTAGTGTAATAAGAGCTCTTTTTTCAGAGAGAGTTAAGTTATGTTTATATTTGGGTTTGTTGTCTTCAGACACTCCAAATCTTTTTCTACCCTGTTATAGAAAGTCTCTATAATACTTCCTCTGTTATGTATATGATAGAATTTTGACTTACTCTTAAAGCAAGGACCTCTACTGGTACTTCCATCACCAACATTGACTTCCATCCTGCAGCCTCTAGTATTATCTTTACATTCGTATGTGAGGGATACCAAACATATATTGAAGTTGTTGGAAAATGTAGAGTGGAACACTGAATCTAAGTGGTTGACTGTTGATGCAGTGTCACTCTACTCAAGTATTCCCCATACTAAAGGAGTGGAGGCGATTACCTTTTTCCTTGACCAGTTTTTAGACTTTACTGAGACATACAAGATGTTCATTTTGAGGGTCACCACTTTCTTGCTTACACACATTTTTTTTTAAGTTTGAGGGTGTTTACTATCTCCAAAGATGTGGTACTGCAATGGGTGCTAAGTTTGCTCTGTCTTTCGCCAATCTTTTTTTAGGTTGGTGGGAGTTTTACCACATCTTTGGAGATAGTAACCCCTATAAGAGCTGTATCTTTTTTTATAAGAGGTACATTGACGATTTGATACTTATTTGGACAGGTCAGGAAAGTGATGTTCTCTTCTTTATGGATTATCTTAATGATAATGACCTTGGTCTGAAATTCACTTTTGAACTGAACAATAAATTCACTAACTACCTTGATGTAACTTTGGAGGGCACAGAATTAGGTACTATTAAATCCAGCATCTATAGGAAACCTATCTCTGGGAACACACTGCTTTTAGGCACCAGTTGCCACCCAAAACATGTTCCCTTTGCTATAGTGAAGGATAAATACACCAGATTAAAGAGAAATTGCACTGATAATGCTGACTTTCTTTATGAATCACAAGAGTTAGAGAAGAGACTTAGAGATAGGAAATATCCTATCAAAACAGAGAGGAAGGCTAGGGAAGAAGTCAAGAGGATCCCACGAGAAAACCTCTTGAGTGAAAAATAATGATCATCACAAGGGGATGACATTCATTACCACATATAGTGCGCAATATCCCCAAATATGTGAGATTGTGCGCAGACATTTTCCACTCTTACTAGTGGAGGACAGATTGGTAAGCACAGTAAAGAAAGGTTTGAGATATGCTTATAGGAAGAGTCCAACTTTGGGCTCTATCTTATCTCCTACATTGCTTAAACCAGAGAAAAAAGTAGAGAGCTCTTGGCTTAAACACAATGGAATGTACAAGTGTGGACATCATAAGTGCAAACCTTGTGAGTTTGTCAAAGTCACTAAGGATTTTACCAGCTTGGTTACAAATAAGGGTTACCCTATAAGTGCATGTATGAATTGCACAACTGAATATGCAGTGTACCTTATTGAATGCACTCTTTGTAAAATCCAGTATGTAGGGCTCACTTCACGTGATCTCAACACTAGAATCAGAGAACATTTATCCTCATATACAACCAAGAGATCAACAACACCCATTGTACAACATTTTGGGGTATTTCATGAAAACAATCTAAAGGGATTTTCCTGGTGTGCAATAGAAAAGATCAATAGGCCTACAAGAGGAGGAGACATGGATTTGTTGTTAGCCAGACGTGAGGCATATTAGATTTTTACTCTAAATACACGCTTACCTAAAGGACTAAATTCTAGATATGATGTAATGAATTTGTGGGAGTAATGAGTAGCCAACTTTTTCTGTGATAGATCAGTTAGTGGTCTGATAATCCTCTTAGGTTTTTCTGCTATATGGAGTATATTATATAGTTTTACCCATGTTTGATATACACTTAAACCCTCTTTCCCCGATATATAGGGTTTCATATTTATGGATATTTGTATTTTAGGTTTAATAGCAATATTTGTACGGTATAGAGAATTGTTTTTTAATACATCCCTAGTAGAATACTAATAAGAGATATTAACTTTATTACACTTATCCCTGTTATGGCAAGCGACTGTGTATTTGTTTCTATTTGCACAAATTAGATCAGGTCTAAGTGTATCCTTAGCATGTTAATATACTATGTTTATAGTTTGGTATTTTCTAAACACTCTTATGTAGATTCATAGCTATATTCTGTTCCGTTAATTTTTACTGATCACATGTCCTTCTTTATTAATTTTTGCCTGTGTAATACTAATATGTATATATCTTTATTCTCATTTATATCAGTATTGAGCTGTCATATACTGTTTTGCTTTTTTGTAGTAATCCATTAGTGTAGCGTCAGTATTGTTTGTATGCAGAGACTGAGAGAGGTGGGGTAATTTCTTGTTACCTGATTGGGCACATGTTGTGGGCATTCTTTTTTTAATTTTACCTATTGCATTTGTTTGAGGTGTTTTTAAACAGGTGTAAGAAACATCACTGCAGGCTGTGACTACGGATTTATTTCCGAAACGTGTAAGCCTGTCAGTGCTGCACCCTACACACCAATCTATTTTGCTGTGTTACTCTGATGTTTTAAAGATGGAATAAAGTTTGTTTTTACGGAAAGTTGGAATCCATCCTTCATTTATTATGCAGCTTATACACAAACATAGAGCGCCATAGAGCTAGAAAAACTGACCCTTGTCTTACACAGAAATCTCCCGCTGACAACCTGACAGCCTCTGGAGCTGCACGGCTCCGTCCTTGAACCAGGAAGTAACCCAGACTGTCACAAAGGAGGCTAATAAACGGACCAGAGAAGCCTCCATAGTAAAAACATCATAAATCCTAAGCAGTGCTATACACAAATCTAACAATATATGACAAATGCATACAATTGATAGAAACAGCGATATTGTGTAAGAGAACAGCATGAAAGTACATTGGGTTACGCTATTAAATAGACATATTACGGGTACTCAGAAAACATATTATGGCCTAATTGAAACCAGCAATCTATACTGTGTGATATAGTGTGGGTCTAAAACTAGAGATGGGCTATTAGCTAATGTATAAAGCAGACCAGAAGTCAGGCTGGGAGTCCAATAAATTATAATGTGAGGTCTATATGTATGTCTAGGCACCATCTACAGATTATTAAGGTGTGAATAAACCTACCAGAGATGATCAGACTAATCTGGACATTTTCACACTAATACCAAATATACAGGGTACACCGCAAGGTGACCAATATAGCCAGGATACACATTCTCTCCACACAATTACTCTAAATAAACTGGTGGAGGGCACTGGAACCCTAAAGGGACTCAGCAGATGGATTGTGGACTCTCCACCCAATCACGGGGCCCTTCCTATACACAATGTAGGGACTGTATACATAAAAATGTGACCTTGGACTCTCATGTGAGACAACAGACACAGAGATAGTGGGATCTCAAGGATAGGTCATAAGAAACAGTGCCAGTCAAACATGGTGTTTAGGCCATGGGGTTGTAAGGTGTTCAGCCGGTAGATCCACTTTGCCTCTATTTGAAGGAGGAGTTTCTTCCAATCCCCACCATGCCTAAGCAGGGGGACATGGTCAATCAGTGTGAATCAAATATCATGAACCCCATGACCCTGTTCCAAAAAATGTCTAGCCACCAGTTGGTCGCTAGTTCCTTTCTTCAAGGCACCCCTAATGGCAGACCTATGGTTGGCGAGCCGTGTCCTTGCGTCGTCAGTGGTCTTCCCCACAAAAAATCTGCCACAGCTGCAATTCAGCAAATATACTACAAAAGTAGTAGTGCAGGTGAGGAAATGTCTGATCTGGTACCTCTTCTGCTGATACGGGTGTCCAAATGAGGATCATTGAATCATAGCCCTGCAAGTGGTGCAGCCAGTGCATCTGTAGCACCCATGTTTCTTTCTCTGGTACAGCCAGGTATCCTGTTTGTAACAGTGGCTTGGATCAGTAATCATAAGCGAGTCTTTCAAGCTTCTATCGTGTTTGAAGTCCACTCTTGGATTTTGCCACTGTTTGAACGGGAGTGTAGGGTCACTCAGTACTATATGCCAGTGCTGTCTAAGTGCCTTCCCCAATGTCCTAAGAGTTGGGCTGTATGTGGTGGTAAAGGTCATTCTTGGCTCAACCTCTGTCTTAGTAGGATTCAGTAGTGTTCGGTAGAGATCTCTAAATTTTTGTTCATTGAGCACCCAGCGTGTCCAATTCTATACATGTTGCCAAAGATCCACAAAGATCTCAAACGGCCTCCTGGAAGACCGATAGTCTCAGCCAAAAATTCTATTACCTCAAGATTAGCGATGTTTGTAGACCACTTTTTGCAGCCGTTGGTGAGGAATATGAGGTCCTATCTGAGGGACTCATCACATCTTATTGAAGATCTCAAATCAGTCTCTATTGAGGAACCGTATATTCTGGTGACTGCCGATGTAAATAAGCTTTACACCATTATCCCGCATGAAGCAGGGAAACTATGTGTAACTGAAGCCCTGGATAGGTATCCATACATTGGCCCCTCGAGAGACTTTTTGATACAACTACTTGATCTAAGTCTCCTGCTGAAATATTTTCGCTTTGAGGGTAAATTCTACCAACAAATCTCTGGCATGGCCATGGGATTAAATGTGGCCCCCTCACTGGCCAACCTATTCATGGAGCAATATGAAACCTCAGTCATGCAGATCTACAACAAACCAGAGGTGCTCTTCTATAGGAGATATATAGATGGCCTCCTAATCATTTGGAGGGGGTCAACAGCACACCTGGAATCTTGGTTTATGTATCTAAACTCCTTGGAGAATCTGGTAAAATTCAAGATGACATATAGCACAATATCAATTGAATTCTTGGATCTCAGAATCTCTAAATTGGAGAATGAACAATTGGGGACCTCACTCTACAGAAAACCTACTGACAGGAACTCGATCCTACACGCCACCAGTAGTCATCCTCCAGCTCTATTAAAAGCAATTCCCAAAGCTCAGATGCGCCGGATCATTCGGAACAATAGTGAAGCCCAGAAGAGGGGTGCCTTGAAGAAAGGAACTAGCGACCAACCGGTGGCTAGACATTTTTTGGAACAGGGTCATGGGGTTCATGGTGGGGATAGGAAGAAGCTCCTCCTTCAAATAGAGGCAAAGTGGATCTACCGGCTGAACACCTTTCAACCCCATGGCCTGAACACCATGTTTGACTGGCACTGTTTCTTGTGACCTATCCTTGAGATCCCACTATCTCTGTGTCTGTTGTCTCACATGAGAATCCAAGGTCACATTTTTATGTATACAGTCCCTACATTGTGTATATGAAGGGCCCCGTGATTGGGTGGAGAGTCCACAATCCATCTACTTAGTCCTTTTTAGGGTTCCAGTGTCCTCCACCAGTTTATTTAGAGTAATTGTGTGGAGAGACTGTGTATTCTGGCTATATTGGCTGCTACCTTGTGGTGTTCCCTGTATATTTGGTATTTTAGTGTGAAAATGTCCAGATAAGTCTGATCATTTCTGGTAGTGTTATTCAGGTCAGGTTGTCAGCGGGAGATTTCTGTGTAAGACAGGGGTGAGTTTTTCTAGCTCTATGGCACTCTATGTTTGTGTATAAGCTGCAACATACTATTACCACTAATGGGTTAATTTGAGTAGCGGATTTGTGGCCTTTGTTCCTTATGCATTTACTCAATGATGTACATAATATTAGCCTGGTGTCTTGTGAGGTCATGTACTGTAATCTCTGTTTGTATATACCATGCTTTCTCAATTTCCCTATATATAGATATGAGTCACTATCACTTATGAGAATTGTATACTCAGACAGTTTATTTACTATATCACTATTTGTTGATATTGTGACTTAGTGGTCACCTTGACAACCGTTTTTTGGCACTTTTTTGGTTCTGATTAGGGGGTGGGATTTATTATTGTTTGCTTATAAATGTATTGCACTTTGTATCACTTGTGTCTGAGGAAGGGGATATATTATCCCCGAAACGTTACATGGTCACAGTAAAATTGTGTTGAAAAGTACCAGTGAGTGCAAGTTTCCTTCATTGCTACTATCAATATTTACTAGCACTCTGGTAGATGTTACGAAAGTGAGAGTGCACATCCCTGCTATTATATATATATATATATATATATATATATATATATATATGACTGCATGTTTTTAAAGCATAACAAATAGGCCTTACATGCTCTTATTGAAAGTCAAACTATATCAATAATAGCTATGGCTCCAATCCTATTGCAGCTGCTAACTTTACTACCCAGAGTTGACAGCTAAAATATCATATCATATCATAAATAGACTATTACTATTATTATTATTTGGTAGTGAAATTTACAACTGTAGTAGAATGCTGTTCAGTATTTTTCATTTCCTGAGAATAGCACCAACACTCTTTTCTCTTCTTCCACAGGAATACATTCCAATAAAGTAGTTCCCTACATAGATACGCACTCCAAAGCTCTCCCAATAAAAGAAAACACAAAGGTAAGAAATGCATTCTTCATGAATGACACAGTGAAAAATAAAAAATAAATCCTTTTATATAAATCAAGAATTTCTAACATATTTCCAGGTAGTTGGTATTTTGGTCTTCAAAGCTAGTTTTGATCTGCATGACAAGTCAAAGCAAGTGACATTTTGTGAAATCAGCAATACAGGGAGACCTTTTTATTGCTCTGAACACTCCTTTTTGTAGCTGCTGAACATTCCAGCTAAATTAATCAAAGTCCATACTTTTCTGACAGTCTTTGAAGTGGTAATTGGATAATTAGTTTCTTTTGCTGATTTTGCTTTGCTGCTACAGTTTATTGACTAGGAATACAGCTTCTACCTGTTCTGAGAACAAGTGTAAAAAAAAATGATGAAACATAAAATGATGACCTGGTACAATCAATCACAGGGGAATAATATGATAGTGGAATCTTTTTGTCACTTTTTTGGCTTAGAAAATGTGGTGACCTTTTAAATGTATTATCTTGATCGTACATGATTCTATTAGCTCTGCACAACATAGTTTACATTTCTCATCATAGCTGTGCATAGCCGCACACATGCGCACACAAAAACACAAACATAAATTTGGGGAATTAACCACCTTTATAAGTTACTAAGTATCACCGAGATAACGAGTTTTGCGGTAACAGGGGTGCGTTGCTAACGAGCAGTTTTTTCTCACTGCTTACTTAAGACAACGCTGGTATTATGGTTTTTTTTAAACCCGGCGTTATCAACAAAAAGGTGAGCGTAGAGCAAAATTTTGCTCCACATCTCACCTCAATACCAGCGTTGCTGACGGTAGCGGTGAGCTGGTAAAACGTGCTTGTGCACGATTTCCCCATAGGAATCAATGGGGCAGAATCGGCTGAAAAAAAACCTAACACCTGCAAAAAAAGCAGCGTTCAGCTTCTAACGCAGCCCCATTGATTCCTATGGGGAAACAAAAGTTATGTCTACACCTAACACCCTAACATGAACCCCCGAGTCTAAACACCCCCAATCTTACACTTATTAACCCATAATCTGCCGCCCCCGACATTGCCGACACCTGCATTATATTATTAACCCCTAATCTGCTGCTCCGGACACCACCGCCACCTACATTATCCCTTATGTAGGTGGCGGCAAGGTAGGAACAATCCTATTGGCTGATCCAATCAGCCACTAGGATTGAGCTTGCATTCTATTGGCTGTTCCTATCTTAATTCCAATTGGCTGATAGAATTCTATCAGCCAATTGGAATTCAAGGGACGCCATCTTGGATGACGTCATTTAAAGGAACCGTCATTTGTCGGTCTGGATGGATGCTCCGAGTCGGCTGGCTTCAAGATGGATCCGCTCCACTCCGGATGGATGAAGAAAGAAGATGCCGCCTGGATTAAGACTTCTAGCTGTCTGGAGGACCTCTTCTGCCCGGATCGGATGAAGACTTCTGCCCCTCTGGAGGACCACTTGTGCCCGGCTGGGTGAAGACGTCTCACGGTAGGGTGATCTTCAAGGGGTTAGTGTTTGGTTTTATTAAGGGGTGATTGGGTGGGTTTTAGAGTAGGGTTGGGTGTGTGGGTTGTAATGTTGGGGGGGTATTGTCTTTTTTTTTACAGGTAAAAGAGCTGATTACTTTGGGGCAATGCCCTGCAAAAAGCCATTTTAAGGGCTATTTGTAATTTAGTATAGGGTAGGGGTTTTTATTATTTTGGGGGGCTTTTTATTTTATTAGGGGGATTAGAGTAGGTGTAATTAGTTTAAAATTCTTGCAATTATTTTATTTTTTTCTGTAATTTAGTGTTTGTTTGTTTTTTAGTACTTTAGTTTATTTTATTTTATTGTAATTAATTGTAGGTAATTTAGTAAATTAATTTAATGATAGTGTAGTGCTAGGTGTAATTGTAATTTAGGTTAGGGTTTATTTTACAGGTAAATTTGTATTTATTTTAGCTATTTAATAACTATTGTACCTAGTTAAAATAAATACAAAGTTGCCTGTAAAATAAAAATAAACTCTAAGCTAGATACAACGTAACTATTAGTTATATTGTAGCTATCTTAGGGTTTATTTGTTAGGTAAGTATTTAGTTTTAAATAGGAATAATTTATTTAATTGTAATAATTTTATTTTGTTTTATTTAAATTATATTTAAGTTAGGGGGGGTAGACTTAGGGTTAGACTTAGGTTTAGGGGTTAATAAATGTAATATAGTAGCGGCGATGTTGGGGGCGGCAGATTAGGGGTTAATAAATTTAGGTAGGTGTCGGCGATGTTAGGGACGGCAGATTAGGGGTTAATAAAATTTAACTCGTGTTTGCGAGGTGGGAGTGCGGCGGTTTAGGGGTTAATATATTTATTAAAGTGGTGGCGATGTCCAGTTGGCAAATTAGGGGTTAAAAATGTATTTAAGTGTTTGCGATGTGGGGGGGGGGCTCGGTTTAGGGGTTAATAGGTAGTTTATGGGTGTTAGTGTACTTTTTATCACTTTAGTTAAGAGTTTTATGTTACGGCGTTAGCCCATAAAACTCTTAACTACTGACTTTTAAATGCGGTATCAGTCTTGACAGGAGAGGGTGTACCGCTCACTTTCTCCAAGACTCGTAATACCGTCGTTAGGCAAATCCCATTAAAAATATAGGATATGCAATTGACGTAAGGGGATTTGCGGTATGCTTGAGTCGAGGAAAAAAAGTGAGCGGTACACCTGTACCTGCCAGACTCGTAATACCAGTGGGCGTTAAAAAGCAGCATTGGGACCTCTCAACGCTGCTTTTTAACGCAAGACTTGTAATCTAGCAGTATATTTCTTACAAAGTGAGGTATAAGGGTATCTTTGAAAATTCAGTAATATTTAATATATGTATGGCCACTTAGGTCTGGGTTTTTCCCACAGGAAAGAGAGCAAAGAGCATCATTAATCCTTTCAGTGCTAACGACGGCTTTGAGCCGTCGCAGAGTTTCCCACTCTGGTGCTAACGATGACTCAGAGCCATCACTAGCAGTCTCCCACCTTGAGGGAGATCTGGAGGCTCCCACCCACTCCTACCCCAGGGATTGGGCCTGTATAGTGACAGGCATTGTTGGGGCTTCACGATATGTGCAGTGACAAAACGCACAATGACGTGATGACGTTACCGCACAACTTTATTTAAAAATAACAATGTTAAGAATAGGAAAAGGGGGCATGCTGCTTAGAAGCTTGTATCTCAGGCATCTAAGCAGCTACAGACCCCCAAGACCCACTGTTGGAAAGGTAATCACCTAACCTAACAGTATAAGTCTTGGGGATCTGAAAAAATAAAAAAGTTAAAAAAAAAATATTTCAAAAAATAAAAAATAAAAAAAAACTTTAAAGAGATGAGCACCCAGGTGGGAAAGTACTTAGCACTCAAAGGGACATTCCGGTCAAGATTTAAATGCATATACAGACATCCCAACTCTCCCGGAATAAATAGCAGCTCCATGACACCCACAAATGACATATAATATCCCGGAAACCAGATAAAAGTACCCCCCCATATTTATTATGGGCAAACAATCCTTATTATGAGCTGTGTAAAGCATCCCAGTTCAAATATGGCCGCTATGTGTTCCAGTTTCAAACACGTATGCGTTCCAGTACAATGTTTTACCCATAGTGCTCTAGCATGATCGGAACCCTCAGACAAAATGGTGAAGCAAGGTTTTAAGGGACGGAGTACTATCAACCCTTCCACGTCCAGCAGTAACCCAGGTCTGTCAAAAAATCAGCACACACTGCATATTAGAGAGACACACTGATGTGGCCATGTGTTAAATAACGAATGAACAGGGGAGAAAATAAAGCAGATGGCCGGTGTTCTGTAAGTGTTTGTGTGTAGTTAGAGCTGTCCTCTCAATTTGTATATTGGCAGTATTTTTTTTTCATCCTCTTTTTTTTTTGTGTGTGTATGGGAGGGTTCCAAGGGGGGGGGGGGGTGTTCCTCCCGGAAATGAGTTTTTGCAGGTTGGGATGTCTGCATATATATGAATTACATTTTTCAATAGAAACATATTTGCAATATCCATGTGTTGGCAAAAATGCTTCTAATTAAAGTTATCACTGTTTTAGTGCTAACATTTTTCTCTGCACGTGCATGTGAAGCATAGCTAGATATTCTTAGTACATCAGCATTTTAAATACTGCAGTTGATCAGAACACCAGTGGGGCTTGTATTATGTCAGCAAATAGCAAATTGAGTCACATTTTAGATGGTGCAAGCACCTTAGTCTCTCTGAGCAAGTGCTGAGTTTAAAATTCTGGTGCACGGTGCATACTTAAATACACTTTTGAAACAGTTATAGCCTTTTTAGAAGCATTTTGGCTAATAAATTTATATTATAAAATGCTTTTATTCAAAATTGAAATGCATCCATGTGGATTCCATTTTTGGCTAGAATGTCTCTAAATTTGGTAGCTGTTTAAGGAAATGTCATATTGGCAAATATTATTGAATTTGTAATCTGGATTATTCGTGACCATGAGTATGATAATATAGGCAATGTCATGAACAAGTTTGGACATGGAGGTCCATCCCCTATAAAAGCCACTTATGATTGTGAATTCTCGTTTGAGGGCCCCTTTGAAAGATATTAGGCAGCAAGAAAGTGGGCTGGAGATTTACAGTTTAAAAGAAGTGAAAAAAGTTATTATAAGTGTTTTGCATAGAAACTTGTATCCACCTATCATGACCACCTCTCCTGATCAGACTCTGCAGGTGAGGCTGTGACAAAGATGTGGGGATGAAAACGTTAACAAAACACTTTCTAAACTATTCTAGCATCTATAACTCTAAATGCTGCCACTATCAAGGTTAGTTAAAACATGGAGTCCTTGATCCCCCTACTTCAGAGATTAAAATCCAAAAAAAAACAAATTGGCAAAAATCTATTTTTATATGTATATAAAATACATAACTGATGAACTCTTACCAATTGCTACCAGTCTCTTAAGTAACAGTAATTCAAATGTTAAAATGAAAGCCAAAACTATAATAAGAAATATTTATTATGACTAAAATGATCACAGTAAATTAACGAGATACAGAAAAAAAAATATACAGTTGTGCTCATAAGTTTACATACCCTGGCAGAATTTTTTGATTTCTTGGCCATTTTTCAGAGAATATGAATGATAACACAAACACTTTTCTTTCACTCATGGTTAGTGTTTGGCTGAAGCCATTTATTATCAATCAGCTGTGTTTACTCTTTTTTAAATTATAATGAAAACAGAAACTACCCAAATGACCCTGATCAAAAGTTGACATACCCTGGTGATTTTGGCCTGATAACATGCACACAAGTTGACACAAAGGGGTTTGAATGACTATTAAAAGGTAACCATCCTCATCTGTGATCTGTTTGCTTGTAATTAGTGTGTGTGTATAAAAGGTCAATGAGTTTCTGGACTCCTGACAGACCTTTGCATCTTTCATCCAGTGCTGCACTTATGTTTCTGGATTCTGAGTCATGAGGAAAGCAAAAGAATTGTCAAAGGATCTGCGGGAAAAGGTAGTTGAACTGTATAAAACAGGAAAGGGATATAAAAAGATATCCAAAGAATTGAGAATGCCAATCAGCAGTGTTCAAACTCTAATCAAAAAGTGGAAAATGAGGGGTTCTGTTGAAACCAAACCATGGTCAGGTAGACCAACTAAAATTTCAGCCACAACTGCCAGAAAAATTGTTCGGGATGCAAAGAAAAACCCAAAAATAACTTCAGGTGAAATACAGGACTCTCTGAAAACATGTGGCATAGCTGTTTCAAGATGCACAATAAGGAAGCACTTGAAGAAAGATGGGCTGCATGGTCTAGTCGCCAGAAGAAAGCCATTACTACGCAAATGCCACAAAGTATCCCGCTTACAATACACCAAACAGTAAAGAGACAAGCCTCAATCCTTCTGGCACAAAGTCATTTGGAGTGATGAGACCAAAATTGAGCTTTTTGGCCACAACCATAAACGCTACATTTGGAGAGGAGTTAACAAGGCCTATAATGAAAGGTACACCATTCCTACTGTGAAACACGGAGGTGGATCACTGATGTTTTGGGGATGTGTGAGCTGCAAAGGCACAGGAAATTTGGTCAGAATTGATGGCAAGATGAATGCAGTATGTTATCAAAAATTACTGGAGGAAAATGTGCATTCATCAGCCCCGAAACTGCGCATGGGACATACTTGGACATTCAAACATGACAATGATCCTAAATACAAGGCCAAGTCGACCTGTCATTGACCACAGTAGAATAAAGGTTCTGGAGTGGCCATCTCAGTCTCCAGGCCTTAATATCATTGAGCTACTCTAGGGAGATCTCAAACGTGCAGTTTAATGGAAGACAGCCCAAGAATTTACAGGAACTTGAGGCTTTTTGCCAGGAAGAATGGGCAGTTTTACCATCTGAAAAGATAAAGAGCCTCATCCACAAATACCACAAAAGACTTCAAGCTGCCATTGATGTTAAAAGGGGGCAATATACGGTATTAAGAACTGGGGTATATAAACTTTTGATCAGGGTTATTTGGGTAGTTTCTGTTGTCATTATGATTTAAAAAGAGTAAACACAGTTGATTGATAATAAATGGCTTCAGCCAAACACTAACCATGAAAGAAAAGTTTTTGTGTTATCATTCATATTCTCTGAAAAATGGCCAAGAAATTATAAATTCTGCCAGGGTATGTAAACTTATGAGCACAACTGTACAAAAGTACACATTACATTACAGTTTAAAAATAAAAAGGATTAAAAAAGAAAGTCTATACACTCTACTCACAATCCGCCAAATGTATAAAGCTTCCCACTCAAGGAGAATTGAGATTTAGATCTTGGATAACTCACGCAATTTCAGAAAAAAGGCTCTCAAAGCAAATAACTTTTTTTGTTTAATTTTCCACACTATATACATGGAAAACCCAACTCCGGTTCCAAAACTGACCATTTTGATTGGAGGGGGTAAGATAATCCACCCCCCAGATTTATGGCCCTTGCATTCTAAGTTAAAGAAAGTCCTAAATTTATACCATTAGCATATCTTTTACACAGACACACTTAATGTACCTGCAAGGTAGTCCAATAAAGTCTTAAAGGGACAGTCTAGTCCACAAAAAACTTTCATGATTCAGATAGGGCATGTAATTTTAAACAATTTTCCATTTTACTTTTATCACCAATTTTTCTTTGTTCTCTCTGTATTCTTAGTTGAAAGCTTAACCTAGGAAGTGCATATGCTAATTTCTTAGACCTTGAAGGCCGCCTCTTAAGAATGCATTTTAACAGGTTTTACACCACTAGAGGGTGTTAGTTCATGTTTTTCATATAGATAACACTGTGCTCATGCACATGAAGTTACCTGGGAGCCATCACTGATTGGCTAAAATGCAAGTCTGTCAAAAGAACTGAAATAAAGGGGCAGTTTGCAGAGGCTTAGATACAAGATAATCACAGAGGTAAAAATATATAAACATAACTGTGTTGGTTATGCAAAACTGGGGAATAGGTAAAACAGGGATTATCTATCTTTTAAAACAATAACAATTCTGGTGTAGACTGTCCCTTTAAGGCCGCACAGAACATTTTGATATTAAACACCATGTATTTTCCATTCTTTATTGTTCCAAGGCAACATAATTTCTAAAACTATATTTGATTGACAACAGTCTGTCTCCAATACAGAGATCTGAGGTCAGATAATGGTGACAGACTGTTGTCAATCAACTACATTGTTTAATTGCTCTTAAAGGGACAGGAAACCCCAACATTTTCTTTCATGATTTGGATAGAACATACAACTTTAAAAATTTTCCAATTTACTTCTATCATCAAATATGCTTCATTTTCTTACTATACTTTGCTAAAGGAACAGCATTGTACTACTAGAAGCTATCTGAACACATTTAGTTAAACAATTACAAGAGATAAATGTGTGCAAGCACCAATCAGCAGCTAGCTCCCACTATGTGTGTATTATTTTTCAACAAGGGATACCAAAAGAACAAAGCACATCTGAAAAAAGAAGTGAATTTAAAAGTGTATTAAAATTACATGCTCTATCAGCTAGATTAAGACTTTGGCATTATGAGTCTTGTAGGTATAGGTGTACTGCACACCTTTTTGGCAGGCATGCAACGTCAGTACCGCACTTTTGAAAAAGTCCTTTTTCAATGGGACTTCCATAGCGCCGGTATTACGAGTTTGCCTGGGAGGCCAAAAAGTGAGTGGTACACCCTATACTAACAAGATCACTACCGCCATTTAAAGTCAAATCTGTAACATAAAACTCATAACTAAACTGCTACAAAGTACACTAAACACCCATAAACTACCTATTAACCCCTAAACCGAGACCCAAGGTCATCGCAAATACTAAAATAAAATTATGAACCCCTAATCTGCCGCTCCGGACATCGCCGCCACTATTAAAATGTATTAACCCCTCTTCTGCTGCTCCCCGACATCGTTGCCACTATAACAAACCTATTAACACCTAAACCGCCGCCCTCCAGCATCACAAACACTACTTAAATATTATTAACCCCTAATCTGCCATCCGCCCACACAGCCGCTATAATAAACCTATTAGCCACAAAACCGCAAGCCCCCCACCAGGAAATATAATAAATTAAACTATTGACCTCATAACCTCTGGCCTTCCACATCACTACATAAATGTATTAACCCCTAAACCTAACCCTAATGTAAACCTAAGCATAAGTCTAACCCTAACACCCCCTATCTTAAATATAATTAAAATAAATCTAAATAAACCTTACAATTATTATCTAAATAATTCCTATTTAAAACTACATACTGACCTGTAAAAAAACCCTAAGCGAGCTACAATATTACTATTGAATAGTTATATTGTAGCTATCTTAGGTTTTATTTTTATTTCAAAGGTAAGTTTGTATTTATTTTAACTAGGTAGACTAGTTAGTAAATAGTTATTAAATATTTACTAACTACCTAGTTAAAATAAATACAAATTTACCTGTAAAATAAAACCTAACCTGCCTTACACTAAAACCTACCATTACAATCAAATCAAATAAATTAAATTAATCAAATACAATTATCTAAATAAAAAAAAACACTAAATTACACAAAATAAAAAACGAAATTATCAGCAAAAAAAACAAATTACTCCTAATCTAAAATTAGCCTAGCCTACACTAAACTGCCAATAGCCCTTAAAAGGGCCTTTTGCGGGGCAAATCCCCAAAGATAACAACTCTTTTACCTGGCAATAAAAATTACAAACACCCCCCAACAGTAAAACACTAACACTAATCCCCGACAATCCATTTAGAAGACCGGACATCCATCGTCATCCAGCCGTCGAAGTCCTCATCCAAGCAGGCAGAAGTCCTCATCGAAGCCGGCAGAAGTCTTCATCGAAGTGGCCAGAAGTCTTCATCCAAGCGGGCAGAAGTCTTCATCCAGACGGCATCTTCTATCTTCATCCATCCAATGTGGAGCAGGTCCATTTTCAAGACATCTGTCGCAGAGCATCCTCTTCTTCCGATCGACGCTGGAAAATGAAGTTCACTTTAAGTGACGTCATCCAAGATGGCGTCCCTTACATTAAGATTGGCTGATAGAATTCTATCAGCTAATAGGAATTAATGGGGAAAAAATCCTATTGGCTGACCCAATCAGCCAATAGGATTGAGCTTTAATCCTATTGGCTGATCCAATCAGCCAATAGGATTGAGATCGCATTCTATTGGCTATTACAATAAGCCAATAGAATGCAAACTCAATCCTATTGGCTGATTGGATCATTACATCTGGGACGGTTATAAAGTTTCAGTCTTACAGCAAATATTAAACTGAAATGTTTTCGCTACAATTTAACTTGCTTTTGCATCTAGTTTAGTGTATATTACTTTTCTTTCAGTTAAATAATATAATTTATGCTTACCTGATAAATTATTTTCTTTCCTGGCATGGAGAGTCCACAAATCCATTCAATTACTAGTGGAAATTCAACTCCTGGCCACCAGGGGGAGGCAAAGATCACCCCAGTAAAGCTTTAAGTATCCTCACACTTCCCACAATCCCCAGTCATTCAGCCAAGGAATCATGGAAAGAGAAGAAGATACAAAGGGTATAGAGTTGCCTGAGGTTTAGAAAATTGCAAAAAGCCTGTCTTAAAATAAGGGCGGGTCGTGGACTCTCCATGCAAGGAAAGAAAAGAATTTATCAGGTAAGCATAAATTATATTTTTCCAATAACATGGTGAGTCCACAAATCCAATGATGACCAAGTGGCCACCTTGCAAATCTGTTCCATAGAAGCATCATTTTTAAAGGCCCAAGAGGAAGCGACAGCCCTATTGGAGTGAGCTGTAATTTTCTCTTGAGGCTGCTGTCCAGCTGTCTCAAAAGCCAATTGAATAACACTTCTCGACCAGAAGGAGAGAGAAGAAGTGGCCTTCTGACCTTTCCGATTACCAGAAAAGATAACAAAAAGAAGATTGACAAAAATCTTTCGTAGCCTGCAAATAGAACTTCAAAGCATGCACAACATCTAGACTGCGCAACAACCGCTCCTTCTTAGAGGAAGGATTAGGACAAAATGAAGGAACACACATTTTTTGATATTGCATTACGAAACCACCTTAGGTAGGAAGCCTAATTTAGTACGGAGGTCCGTCTTATCTGCATGAATAAGATAAGGAGAGTCACACTGTAGAGCCGAAAGCTCTGCTTCTATGGGCAGAAGAAATTGCCAGTAGAAGCAAAAATTTCCAGGACAATAACTTAATATCAACAGAATGCATAGGCTCAAATAGAGCCTGCTGCTTTGAGAACCAGATTAAGACTCCAAGAAGGAGCAATTGACCTAAACACAAGTCTGATTCTAACCAAAGCCTGGACAAAATATTGAACATCTGGCAAAATTGCCAGACGCTTCTACAGAAGAATCAACAGAGCCCAGATCTGACCCTTTAGGGTACTAACTGATAATCCCTTCTCCAGGCCCTCCTGAAGAAAGGACAGAATGCAGGGAATTCTCACCTGACTCCAAGAAAAACCCCTAGAACTGCACCAATGCAAATCTTGCGAGTGACAGGCTTACGAGCCTAAATAACCTTCACAGAAAAACCTCATCTGGACAAGACTAAGCGTTCAATCTCCAAGCAGATCCTTCCTCAGAGGCAATTTCCACCGGGGAAATTACGACATCTTCACTAGATCTGCAAACCAAGTTCTGTAAGGCCACACAGGAGCTATTAGAATCACTGAAGCCTGCTCCTGTTGGATATGAGCTATCTCCCGAGGAAGGAGGGCAACCAGAGGGAACAGATAAATTAGACCGAAATCCCATTGCACTGCCAGGGTGTCTACCAGAGCTGCTTGAGGCTCTCATGATCTTGCTCCATATTTTGGAAGCTGGCATTTAGACGAGATGCCATCAGATCCAGCTCCGGGACTCCCCATTTGAGGGATTACATCGAGAAAACTTCCGGATGGAAAGCCGATTCCCCTGGATGAAACATCTGCCTGCTTAGATAATCCCAGTTGTCCACCCCTCGGATATGAATTGCAGAGAGATGACAATTGTGACACTCTGCCCACTGAAAAATGCGAGTCATCTCCTTCGCAGCTAACAAGCTCTGAGTTCCTCCTTGGTGGTTGATATACGCCACCGAAGGTATGTTGTCCGATTGATATCTGATAAACCGGAATAAACTCAGATGAGGCCAAGCTGTTGATCAATTCTCTCAATTCTAGAATATATATAGGGAGGGCAGACTCCTCCTGAGTCCAAATCCCTCATCTCTTAGGGACCCCCAAACTGCTCCCCAGCCTAACAGGCTGGCATCCGTGGTCACAATCTCCCAAGAAGGTCTCAGGAAACAAGTGCCCTGAGACAAATAGTCTTGTGAGATCCACCAAGACAGATAAATCCTTGTCTGAGAGTCTATAACTATCCTCTGATAGAGATCTGAGTGGTCTCCATTCCATTGACTGAGCATACATAACTGTAGAGGTCTCAGATGGAAGTGAGCAAATTGAATAATGTCCACGGATGCTACCATGAGACCAATTACTTCCATGTACACTGCCACTGTTGGATGAATAGAGGATTGAAGAGAACCACAGACCTCCAGAAGCTTGAATTTTCTGACCTGAGTCTTTAATTGTCCCCAAAAATTATACCCTGGTACTTGGCACCAAGGAACTTTTCCCTAGATTCACCTTCCGTCCGTGAGAGCGGAGATTGGCTAACAGAGAATCTGTATGGGATCTTGCTAACTGAAAAGGTGGTGCCTGAACCAAGATATCATCCAGGTAAGCAGCCACTGCAATCCCTAGAGATCTGACCACAGCCAAAAGAGCCCCTAGAACCTTCGAAAAGATTTGAGGAGCAGTGGCAAGGCCGAAAGGAAGGGCTATAAATTGGAAATGTTGATCCAAAAAAGAGAACCTCAGGAACTTGAAATGTTCCTTGTGGATAGGCACATGAAGATACGCATCCTTCAGATCTATGGTTTTCATAAATTGACCGTCCTAAACAAGAGGGAGAATGGAACGCATAGTCTCCATTTTGAAGGACGGAACCTTGAGAAACTCATTGATAGACTTGGGGTCTAAAATGGGTCAAAAATTCCCCTCTTTTTTGGGAACCAGAAAAAGATTTGAATAAAATCCCTGACCCTGTTCTGCTAGATGGACTGGGATAATTACTCCCAAAGAAGACAGATCACTTACGCAGTTTAAGAAGGCCTCTATCTTTACCTGGTTTACAGGTAATATTGATAATAGAAATCTGTCCCTGGGGGGGACAAGATTTGAATCCTATCCTGTATCCCTGGGAGACCAGATCCACTGCCTAAGGATCTGGAACATCGTCAGTCCAAGCCTGCTGAAGAAGGAAAGCCTGCCCCCTACCTAATCCAGCACTGGATCGGGTGGGGCCCCTTCATGCTGAATTAGCATCAGTGGAAGGCTTTCTGAATTGCTTACCCTTATTTCAGGGCTGGCTAGCTCTCCAAGAAGTCTTGGCTTGCTCAGATTTAGAAGACGAATCCTGTGGTAAGAATACTCATTTCCCACCAGTAACCGTGGAAATTATCTCTGCCAGACCAGGACAAAATAAAGTCTTACCCTTAAAAGGTAGAGACAGAAGCTTGGAATTTGAAGTCATATCTGCAGACCAAGACTTTAACCATAGGTATCTGCAGGCTAGTATTGCAAAACTAGAAATCTTGGCTCCTAGCCTGACAACTTGAATACTGGCATCACAGATAAAAGTATTAGCCAGCTTTAGAGCCTTGATCCTATCATGGATCTCCTCTATAGTAGTCTCCTCTGAAATTAAATCAGACAATGAGTCACACCAATAGGAAGCTGCACCAGCAATTGTTGCAATACTAGCAACTGGTTGATACTGCAAATCCTGATGAAGAAACATCTTTCTTAAATTACCCGACATTTTCTTATCTATAGGGTCTCTAAAAGAGGAATAGTAGTTCTCTTAGCTAGGGTAGAAATAGCACCCTCTACTCTAGGAACAGTGCACCACAGATCTCGCACTGAATCAGCCACAGGAAACATCTTTTTAAACACAGGAGACAGGTTAAAAGGAACACCCGGCTTCTCCCATTCCTGAAATATAATGTCAGACATGTGATCTGGAACAGGAAAAACCTCCACAGATTTAGGTTTCACATCAAAAACTCTATTCAGTTTATTAGCCTTTTTAGGATCCTCTGTAATTGTTTCAGAGTCATCCAAAGTAGCTAAAACCTCCTTTAAAAAATTTACCTCCTCAGAATCTACTGTACTAGGAACCACAGATTCCGAATCAGAGATCTCTCCCTCAGAAGCTGCAGAGAAATGATCCTCTCTAGATAACTGAGAAAGACTAACCAAATCAGTTTTGGTGGAAACAGAACCCATAGAAATGTTCTTAGATTTCCTCTTCCTTTTACCAGAACTAGGTAAAGCACTAAGGGCTGCAGAAAATGCAGAAGTCAACTGTGCACCAAAATCCTTAGGCAAATAAACACTCCCAGAGGCTGACTGAGGGAAACCGCAGGATACTGCATGTAAATCTGTCAAAGGCTGGGATATGTTAGAAGAAGGCTGAGACAACCCCTGAGCAGCATTATCTATCCTGAGAACAAGAAGGCTCAGATAAGGAATCCTTATCCTTGGATAATAAAACCTTACTAAGGCAAGGGGAACAAAATTGCACACGAGGTATAACCTGGGCATCTGCACAATAAAGACATTTATCAAATGACAGAGAAAGCTTGGGATCGGCATCCATAGTAAATAAAAAAAGCCCTTTATATCCCCTATTTTATATAAATAATTGGAATAAAAAAACTTTGGGCATATATAACAAATAATTTATTAAAACCGGCACCTCTACACCCCAGCCATGCTGGAGAGATTCACCCAACCGGTAACCAGGAATCCAATCCACACCAGCAGATTAAATAATCCTGTTTAAACTGCAGATCCTAAAAAAAGCTGCAAACTTCAGAGAGAAGCAACAGGCAGAAAAAATGATAAAATGCCAGAAAATCCACTCTGTCCCCTTGAAATTCAGGCTTCCAAACAGCCGGCTAGTAACAAACCGTTCAGCACTCAGGAAGTAACTGAGCAGTCACACGATCCAAATTCCTAAGAGCTGCATCCTTCTCACCTAGAAGGTGAAAGTACTTACCTGTGGATCTGCTGTAGGGCAGGTACAGCAAACAGGTGGGACAGAAACTTTACTGACATAGACCTGTAGATAAAGAAAAAACAGAGTAACCATCCCTGGTTTTCTATTTAGGGGTAGCAAAAATGTTGGAAGGTAAGCAAAGACCACCTCGCTGTCTTCCAACTGCTAAAAGCCACCATTACACTTACTAAAGAGAATTACATGGACACAGCATAACTCAAATCCTTGCTTGCAGGGAAAGGTACCCATTAAAGGATTAACAACTTGATTTCTTCAGACACCTTCTTCGCACATCACCTACTATGCTACACAGGCAAAGAATGACTGGGGATTTTGGAAAGTGGGAGGATACTTGAAGCTTTGCTGGGGTGTTCTTGGCCTCCACCTGGTGGCCAGGAGTTAAATTCCCATTAATAATTGAATGGATTTGTGGATTCTCCATGCCATTGGAAAGAAAAGTGTATTGTGAAATTTGAGCAAAAGCATTTTATGACAATTGTGACACAGCTTCAGATATACCCAGGGAACTCCCATGTCCCTCCAACTTTCTAAAGCTGTCAGGTCTATTTTACAATGGGGCAAATACAAAGTTCAATGGCATTTGTAAAAGATATACAGAAATATACAAAGTATGATCCTTATTTCTAAAACTAACACAGAAACTTTTAAAGCATAATCAGAATTTGTGAATTCACTACCACATCTAAATCTGAATGCAATAAAAATTCAAAATAGAAAGTGCAAAGCTTAAACATAATAAAACTTGACCCAATCTGAAGTAATATAAGATAAAAAGCAAAAGTGTGTAAGTTTAATAAACAATATCATGTTATGCAATGCTATACTGCACCGGGCTTGCCTCTCCTTCACAAACAGAAATTAGGGAAATTACCCCATAGCAAAATTTGCCTGTCTAGAATCTTATGAGATATCTTCAGTGCTGGAGAATCATTTTATATCATCTCATTTGAGTGGAGAGCTATATGGGAGGCATCTCTCTGGGACTTTTAGGTTCTGCACTTTTTGTTATAGCATTCAGTGTGCTCAGCTCCTGTGAAAACTGCACTAATATTTCTCTCCAAGCAGGAGAATCTTTTATCATCAGGCCCTGAGTAAGAAGTGATCAGGGGTTGTTAGAAAACATACAAATTTTTGGACTGGGCATTTGGAGATATTAGGGCCGAATTATCAAGCTCTGAATGAAAACAGAAGTTATGAAGCAGCAGTCTAAAGGCCGCTGCTCCATAACTTGTCCGCCTGCTCTGAGGCTGCGGACATCAATCTGCCCGATCCTATACGATCGGACTGATTGACACTCCCTGCTAGTGGCTGATTGCCCGCGAATCTGCAGGGGGCAGCATTGCACAAGCTGTTCACTAGAACTGCTTGTGCAATGATAAATGCTGACAGCTTATGCTGTCGGGATTTATTGATGTGCAGTGGACATGATACGCTACATCGTATCATGTCCGTCTGCACTTTAATAAATCGGCCCCTTGGTCTATTCCTCACAATAGAAAGTTAATGAGTTACATCAGCGATAGCCAGCTGGTGGCCCGAGTGCTACATGTAGCCCCTGGCACTAATATTTCTGGCCTTGGGAAAAGCAGAACTGACATTGCGTGCCATACCTTTTGTGGCCCTAGGAAAAAGTAAAACTAAAAATGTGTGTTTTAAGGTGACCACAAATCAAAAGAGCCATCTGTAGGGTAAATAGCAGCAACCCTGCAACCTTATCTAAACATGTCCATGTGCCACTGAATATTTTTAGGAAACATTATATTTGTGTGTTTAATAGCCACAATTTTATTTGCAGCCTTTAATATATTGATCTGTGACCCCCCATGTGCTAGGAGGTTGGTTATCACTGAGGTATATAATAGGTACTGTATCTTTATATGTATATAAGGCTAAAACATATTATTATCTTTATTTTTAGATAACTGAAGATGATCCTTCTGAAAAACATTTGGAATGGACACTAACAGCAAAATCTATTTTACAGAAGCAAAACATAAAGGGCTCAACTGGTACTTCTTACCTTGATGAACTGGAGGAACACAAATTCTCTGTATGGTAAGGGAAGATCATAATGTTTAATAATACTAACATTGACATTAAAATAGAAACTTGTTATATACTGGATTACCAACTGCAAAATATAATAATAGTTAAACTATTTTTTTATACTATCGGCTCCATTTATTAAGCTGCGATTGCAGCTTCAGAGCCCCAGCATTTCAGGCTCTTATTACCGCTGCTACTTAAACTCTCTGCCTCCTAAAGTGTGCCGGATTTTATGGGGATGATTGACAGCCTCTGCTAGTGTGTGATTAAAAGAGAGGCCGGGCGGATGAGGTTCATGATAGCAAACTTCATCCGCACAGCACATGATAGTTGGAGTCCATGAGGCCAATTTAACAAAGGTCTTGCGGACCTGATCCGACAGTGCGGATCAGGTCCGCAAGACCTCGCTGAATACTGAGAGCAATACGCTCTCCGTATTCAGCATTGCACCAGCAGCTCACAAGAGCTACTGGTGCAACGCCGCCCCCTGCAGATTCGCGGCCAATCGGCCGCCAGCAGGGAGGTGTCAATCAACCCAATCATACTCAATTGAATTGCGGCGATGTCTGTCCACCTGCTCAGAGCAGACGGACAGGGTTATGGAGCAACGGTCTTTAGACCGCTGCTTCATAACTGCTGTTACTGGCGAATATGAAGACTCTCCAGAAACACGGGCCCTCAAGCTCCATTCGGAGCTTGATAGATAGGCCTCCATATGTTATCATGTTTTGACTAATATATTTGAAAATTAACTTGAGAGAAATGTATTTCGCAGTTTGGCAATTTGAAGAATCTTTTTTAATCTCACTCAAAAATCGCTTAATATTTATGTGTGTGAAGATAAAATATTCTGCTTTGAGAAATGTTTTTTGTATATATTGAGAGCTAATGATTTATTCCAATGTGATATAAGTAACTATTTCTAGACTCTCAGTTACCTAATTTTTTTTCCTGAAAATATAAAAAAGTATTAAAATAATTATTAAGTAGTCAAATATATATATTTTTAACATTGATAGTCAGATTACAAATCTTTATAAAATCCTGGGGCTAAGGTTCCCATTCTGTGAAATTCCAAACTTCAATGATAGCGCATACAATTTTAAACAACTTTGCGATTTATTTATATTAAATCATTTGCTTCATTCTCTTTGTATCCATTGTTGAAGGAGCATCAGTGCACTACTAGAAGGTAGCTGAACATATCTGGTGAGCCAATGACAAGAGTCATATATATATATATATATATATATATATATATATATATATAAAGTCATCAGCAGCTACCTCCCAGTAGTGTTAAAAATGGGTGGGTAGTGGATGGATAGAATCAGACTATACTGAGCGTAGTGGGAAAATACAATGTGAAATACAAAGTGTATATTTGAAAAATAAAATTAAAGTATGATATAAAAATAGTAAATAATATATTTAATTAATATTCACTTACTAAAAAGTATCAAACACCTATTGTGTATCAAAATAGCATATACATAAGCATAAAATATCATATACAAAAAAGATTAAAACATATCTATATGTGACCGGTCACTTTCAAAGTCCATGTATACTATTAAAAACACTGGTATAACGCATACGATGAGAGAGAGGAGATGTTATGTCCTGCTCAAATGTAATCCAAAGGGGAGAACACACTGATTTGGTAAATACTGTTCTGTTATATAATGCCTTTGCGATATATTTGGGCTAAACAGATGTTTGTACTTAGCTTATCGTTCCTGTCCACTACCACATTCAGACATCCACTGCCTATTGTTCGCTCCTTGAGCTAGGCTCTGTCGTTTCTCACAGACACTGAGTGATGCGTGTGTACTCAATGTCTCCAGGCGCCATCTTAGATCAAAAGAGGCGCTGCTGTTGGTACACTTGTGCTAATTGGCTACTGACACCCTCGTGGTTACATGTACCAATCCGATGCACTCTTCCTTGTGTAGGGATGTTGTATTCCATTATTGGTCAAAAAGACTGCGCATCTTAAAAAAGCAGTGACAATGGCGAAACGCATTGATGGTATACAAGGGATCAATAAATCCTAACAGCAATAGATACGAGTGAAGTTCCTAAGACTTTTTTGACCAATATTGGGACACAACATCCCTACACGAGGATGTCTTAATGGCACTCACATAGAAATCCCATGTATCTTAAAACTCATTCAGGAATTTGGTTCTTTTATTTATTTTATTTATTTATAAAATATTTTACCAGGAAGGATACATTGAGATTTCTCTCGTTTTCATGTATGTCCTGGGTCCACAAAACATTGATACAATATGGTACAGTAAAATTCAAAAACAATAATACACAAAATATATGCAAAAATTTAACATAGAACAGGTAGGAAATATATATTCAACCATGACAGGTGCATCCTGTTTTGAGATATGTAGAGAGGGATCTCTTAAAGGATATTAGGCTTGGGGAAGGTTTGAAAGTGTGTAGGAGGTCATTCCATAACTGTGGTGCTCTGTAGGTAAAGGAGGATCGAGCTGCTTTCTTTTTGTATTGAGGCAAGCTAAATAATGTGCTGGTATTGGATCGGAGGTTATAGGAGGTGGGAATAGACGGAGAGAGCATTTTGCTCAGGTAGGATGGGAGCTTCCCAGAAAGGCTTTTTCCGGATATCAAGTGAATGCTACTAAATCCGAAATTCTTTGGATTAACAATACTCCATTAGATAAATCCTATATAACTTTTAAAGTTGTATTTGATCATATTACTTACCTAGGGATTAATATATCCATCTACCCGCAATTCTGGTACACTAGAAACTATTGTACCTTGTTCAGGAAGATTAAACAGAATTTGACTAGTTGGTCTCACTATCGTTAACTGCAAAATGTTAATCTAATTAAAATGATTATACTACCAAAATTGCTATACCTAATACAAAATATACCTATTCCTCTAACTAAAAAAGATATTAAACCTGAATAACATTTTTAGAACTTTTCTCTGGGGTCTGGGCAGAGGACGCTTGGCCCTGGATAAATTAATCAATTTAAGACAATTTGGCAGATTATCATTTCCTTCTTTGTCTATTTATAACATGTTATGCCTGGCTAAAGTTGCAATGGACTGGCTCACTGTGGGCAACTATATTTCTTACTTGGTAGGTAGAAAAAAGCTAGTCTTCCCATTTTCCTTATCAGCCCTATTACACTGTCCTAATAAATACATCCTCATTAGAATTAAAAAGATGTATACTATATACCATAATGTTATAGCACGGCAACATATATGGCTTTTACTAAAATTAGATGCTTTTATGTTGAATTTACTACCCATTACAGGTAATGCCTGCTTCATACCCGGTCTTAATAGTAAACTATTTAACAGGTGGGCTAATATGGGATTTTCACATGTATATCAGCTCAATGAAATGGATACTCCCCGAGTGTGTACTTTTGAAACTCTGAAAAATAGCTATGATCTCCCAAACACAGATTTGTATGCCTTTTTGCAAGTCTGACTCTGGTTTTATGAGTCCACTAAGGAATTTAACTTTAACTGACACAAGCCGGGGTACAAATGGGACTACCTCTGTATAAAGCAGGTACCCACTCCATTAATTTCTGGTATAAATTGATACTTTCCAAATTAGGTAAAAGCAATCTTCAGAAATTAAACAGAAGCTGGCAACAAAGTTTAGAAATAACCGGTGAGGATTTGTTGAAACACAGTATCCAGAACATAGAAAAATCTACCCTTTCTGCAGCATGGAGAGAATCTCATATTAAACTCATTAATCAGGTTTACATTACTCCAGCTAAACTTAACAATTGGTTTCCTAAAACTCAAAATTACTGCCCTAGGTGCCATTCAGCTGAAGCCGACCTGATCCATATGTTTTGGAGTTGCCCTAAAACGTAAAAATGTTGGTTCCGTACTAAGTTTTGGCATAGTAAGGTCCTAAAAAGTAATATCAAACTTGAGAAAAGACACATATTTCTTCTATATGACAGGTAAAATACCTGGGTCAATACTGGGAAAGTAGTAGGGAACCAACTAATAATAATCTTATATACCTTCTTCAATCACAGGCAATATTAGAACAATTTGATAGCTGTACCTGTACAGAAAAAGGTATTAAGAAATATCACAAGAAATGGGCAGGGTTTATTAAACTGTATGAAAACAATATCCAAAGACAGTTCCTATCCCCACTCCAAAATTGTGCATCTTTTTAGTTTACTAACTCGCCCCCTGACCTTAACCCTTGATGCTACCCTGATGTTGGGTAAGAGGAGGGGAGCTCCATGACACAGCCAGAAGCCTGGCCTGGAGATTTTATTTAGAGATCATCTTTTGTTTGCCTGACACATTATGTCATGATACATATATTTTTTTATGTTTTGATTGCCTGACACATTGGGGCCTATCTATCAAGCTCCGAATGCAGGCTCGCCAGAAACAGCAGTTATGAAGCAGCGGTCATAAAGACCGCTGCTCCATAACCTGTCTGCCTGCTCTGAGCAGGCGGACAGACATCGCCGGAATTCAACCCGATCGAGTACGATGGGGTTGATTGGCACCCCCTCTGCTGGCGGCTGATTGGCCGCGAGTCTCTAGGGGCGGCGTTGCACCATGAGCTCTTGTGATCTGCTGGTGCAATGCTGAATACGGAGCGTGTATTGCTCTCCGTATTCAGTGAGGTCTGGCGGACCTGATCCGCACTGTCGGATCAGGTCCACCAGACTTTGGTAAATAGAGGCCAAAATGTCATGATACATATATTTTTTATGTTTTGTTTGCCTGACACGTTATGTCATGATACATATATTTTTTATGTTTTGTTTGCCTGACACATTATGTCATGATACATATATTTTTTATGTTTTGTTTGCCTGACACGTTATGTCATGATACATATATTTTATATGTTTTGTTTGCCTGACACATTATGTCATGATACATATATTTTTTATGTTTTGTTTGCCTGACACGTTATGTCATGATACATATATTTTTTATGTTTTGTTTGCCTGACACGTTATGTCATGATACATATATTTTATATGTTTTGTTTGCCTGACACATTATGTCATGATACATATATTTTTTATGTTTTGTTTGCCTTACACGTTATGTCATGATACATATATTTTTTATGTTTTGTTTGCCTGACACGTTATGTCATGATACATATATTTTATATGTTTTGTTTGCCTGACACATTATGTCATGATACATATATTTTTTATGTTTTGTTTGCCTGACACATTATGTCATGATACATATATTTTATATGTTTTGTTTGCCTGACACATTATGTCATGATACATATATTTTATATGTTTTGTTTGCCTGACACATTATGTCATGATACATATATTTTTTATGTTTTGTTTGCCTGACACATTATGTCATGATACATATATTTTTTATGTTTTGATTGCTTGTTATTTTATGCATTCTTAACTTGCATTTGCAGCGATCTGGAAAGTATGGGGGAAGTTAGCAGCATCGGCTGCTTGTTAAATCTGCCCCTTATTTATTTTTTCTTGAGAAATTCCTCAGTGAGGTCTGGGAGCTGCCACCTTGCAGTGCAATTATTTCTCCTTGGTGATATGATTGAGAGAACCTGCAGTCTTTCCATAATATTCAAAGTTTTATATGTAGGAATTAGCATAAGAAGTCACATACTGTTGTTAATTGATTTCACAAACAAAATGACATATAAACATAAATTAAACACAATTTTATTCTAGCGATTGTGGCTTTTCATCACCTAAGGTATAGTTTTCTTAAAGGGACAATGTAATTAGGTAAACAGCTGTTAAGAGTTCATTGTGTTTAAAGCTGGGCTTGATTGCCCTTTCAGATAGGCTGGGCTCTTTCTGTCGTCTATGCCTACTAGGAAGTTGATTTATGTTGCCGCCTCTTGTTTACATACATTTTATATAGCATATACTGTAATATTTTAATGCTATTTGTAAAAAAAAAAAAATACACTACAGCAGGTAAAATAAATTGATGAAAAACATTTAAAGTTGGAAAAAAATAACAGTGCATTGCCCCTTTAAGTTCATGGGTACTTTTTTTTTACAGAGAAAAATATGCTGATGTGTTTAATTCCATTCAAAATGATACATTTTGGAATCATCTTATATACAAAAAATTGCATACTAAGCAACAAATTCAATGTTATATTTCTCAAAAATACTATTTTATTAAAACCAGCTAGTGTGATTTATAGATAGTTTATGATGCTCTTTAAAAAGCACTACATTTATTTTAGTGATGACAGAGTTCCTTTAAGACTATGGTCAGTAATTGTTGCAGGAAATAGCGCTCACATTTTAAGACAGATTGTACCCTTGGGTCGTAGTTATCTGCAGCAGTGAGGTGTTAAAATATTTTGATATATCTGGTATATTCATTCAGTTTCTCTAATGGCTATTTTCAAAATCTAAATGAGCGATTTTACAGATTTTTTTTACAATGTCTACAATTACTTTTCTAGTTTTGCATTTTTACTATAAAATACTAATGCCTCTTTTTACAAATGTAATTTACTGTATAATTCCTTTTTACTTTTTTTCCCTTGAATTTTCAGGATATAATTACATTGTTCTACTAACATTTCTAAGCAGGTATTAATGCTTTGTAAACTTTAGGCTGTTTTTTTTCATGTGGTTACAAAAATTGTTGCTGATTCTTCTAAATAAACATTCATTTACATGTTATTTTTTATTATTTTAACAGATTACAGTATCACACACACATATTATAATATATTTTCTTGTTATTAAATGTATAAAGTAATTTCAAATTTTAGCAACTGTATGTACAGTATTTCAATTCCACTGTGACATGATTGAATATGGCAGTTGAAGTCCCAATATTTATTTATGCAGTAAAAAAGTTGTATCATATCATTACAAAAAACAAAACAAAAAAACAACTAACAAACATGCACCTAGATTACAAGTTTTGTGTTGTGGCTTGTAACGCTGAAAATATGGCATTTTCAGCATTAAAATAGCACTGCAGCTATTACAAGTGTTGTCGTTATAGGTGTACCGCACACCTTTTAGCCTATAACGCAACGTCAGTACCGCACACGTAAAAATTACGTTTTTTTCATGGGATTTCCATAGCGCCAGTATTAAGAGTTTTGCGGTACGGCTAAAAAGTGAGCGTTACAGCCTAAAACGACAAGATCTGTACCGCCATCTAAAGTCAGTAGTTATGAGTTTTACGCTACAAAGCTGTAGCATACAACTCATAACTAAACTGCTACAAAGTACACTAACACCCATTAACTACCTATTAACCCCTAAACTGAGGCCCTCCCACATCGCAAACACTATATTAAATTTATTAACCCCTAATCTACCGCTCCCAACATCGCCGCCACTAAAAAAAGTATTAAACCCTATTCCGCAGCTCCACAACATTGTTGCCACTATAATAAACTTATTAACCCCTAAACCGCCGCGCTCCTGCATCTCAAACACTATTTAAATATTATTAACCCCTAATCCGCCCACACCGCTGATAAAATAAACTATTAACCCCTAAACCGAAAAGCCCCCCACAACAAAATAAACTAATTTAAACTAGTAACCCCTAAACCTAATGACCCCCTAAATTTATATTAAAATTACAATTTCCCTATCTTGCTTTGTGTCCCTTGCATTAAAGATTCAGTGTACGGCTGCGACCATATGAAGAAGATGCCCTGCGCCGGATGACTTCAGGATGAACCCGCTCCGCGCCAGCTGGATAAAGATCGAAGAGGCCGTCTGGATAAAGACGTCTTGCTGGATGGATGAGGACTTCGCCGGCTGGATGAAGATATAAGAGGCCGCCTAGATGAAGACTTTCCCGGGATGAAGATCGTTTAAGCGGGACTTCAAAAACTGTAAGTAGATTGTCAGGGGTTTAGTGTTAGGCTTTTTTTAAGGGTTTATTGGGTGGGTTTTATTTTTTAGTTTAGGGTCTGGGCAATAAAAGAGCTAAATGCCCTTTTAAGGACAATGCCCATACAAATGCCCTTTTCAGGGCAATGAGTAGATTAGGATTTTCTCCAACATTGGTGTGTCCGGTCCACGGCTTCATCCTTACTTGTGGGATATTCTCTTCCCCTACAGGAAATGGCAAAGAGAGCACACAGCAAGAGCTGTCCATATTGCCCCCCCTCTGGCTCCGCCCCCCAGTCATTCTCTTTGCTGCTCTGAACAAGTAGCATCTCCACGGGGATGGTAAAGAGTATGTGGTGCATTAGTAGCGCCTTGGTCGTTCAACCTAGCTTATGTGTTTCCATCGTTTCCTCTCCTTCCCAGGCTTGTAGCCAGGATCAAACAGGAGCAGGCCTCGGTGATTCTAATAGCTCATGCGTAGCCACGCAGGACTTGGTATGCAGACCTGTTGAATATGTCATCGGCTCCACCATGGAAGCTACCTTTGAGACAGGATCTTCTAGTACAAGGTCAATTCGAACATCCAAATCTAGTCTCTCTCCAACTGACTGCTTGGAAATTGAACGCTTGATTCTATCTAAGCGTGGATTTTCTGACTCGGTTATAGATACTCTAGTTCAGGTCAGAAAGCCTGTGACTAGGAAAATTTACCATAAGATATGGCAAAAATATATCTGTTGGTGCAGATCCAAGGGATACTCTTGGAGTAAAATTAAAATTCCAAGGATACTTTCCTTTCTCCAAAAGGGCTTGGATAAAGGTTTGTCAGCTAGTTCTCTAAAAGGACAGATATCTGCTCTGTCGGTTTTGTTGCACAAACGTCTGGCAGCCGTGCCAGATATACAGGCATTTGTACAGGCGTTAGTCAGGATCAAGCCTGTCTATAGACCTATGACTCCTCCATGGAGTCTAAACTTGGTCCTTTCAGTTCTTCAGGGGGTTCCTTTTGAACCCATGCATTCCATAGATATTAAGTTACTATCTTGGAAAGTTCTGTTTTTGGTTGCTATTTCTTCTGCTAGAAGAGTTTCTGAATTGTCTGCTTTGCAGTGTTCTTCTCCCTATCTGATTTTCCATACAGATAAGGTAGTTTTACGTACCAAGCCTGGTTTTCTTCCAAAGGTCGTTTCCAACAGGAATATTAACCAGGAAATTGTTGTTCCTTCTCTGTGTCCGAATCCAGTTTCAAAGAAGGAACGTTTGTTACACAATCTAGATGTGGTTCGTGCTTTAAAGTTCTTTTTAGAAGCAACAAAGGATTTCAGACAGACATCATCCTTGTTTGTTGTGTATTCTGGTAAGAGGAGAGGTCAGAAAGCTACTGCTACCTCTCTTTCCTTTTGGCTGAAAAGCATCATCCGATTGGCTTATGAGACTGCCGGACGGCAGCCTCCTGAACGAATTACAGCTCATTCTACTAGAGCTGTGGCTTCCACATGGGCCTTCAAGAACGAGGCTTCTGTTGATCAGATATGTAAGGCAGCGACTTGGTCTTCTCTGCACACTTTTGCCAAATTTTACAAATTCGATACTTATGCTTCTTCGGAGGCTATTTTTGGGAGAAAGGTTTTGCAAGCCGTGGTGCCTTCCGTTTAGATAACCTGGTTTGCTCCCTCCCTTCATCCGTGTCCTAAAGCTTTGGTATTGGTTCCCACAAGTAAGGATGAAGCCGTGGACCGGACACACCAATGTTGGAGAAAACAGAATTTATGTTTACCTGATAAATTTCTTTCTCCAACGGTGTGTCCGGTCCACGGCCCACCCTGGTTTTTAATCAGGTTTGAAAAATGTCTTTCTTTATACACTACAGTCACCACAGCACCCTATAGTTTCTCCTTTTTCTCCTAACCGTCGGTCGAATGACTGGGGGGCGGAGCCAGAGGGGGGGCTATATGGACAGCTCTTGCTGTGTGCTCTCTTTGCCATTTCCTGTAGGGGAAGAGAATATCCCACAAGTAAGGATGGTGCCGTGGACCGGACACACCGTTGGAGAAAGAAATTTATCAGGTAAACATAAATTCTGTTTTTTATTTTGTGTGTTTGGGGGGTGGGGGTTTGTAATGTTAGTGGGGGTTTGTAAATTATTTTCAATAAAAGAGCTGATATCTTTAGGGCAATGACCTACAAAAGGCCCTTTTAAGGGCCATTGGTAGTTTATTCTAGATTAGGCTTTTTATTTTGGGGTGAGTTTTTTTTATGGGTATAAGAATAGTAATATTTTTTTATTTTTGATAATTTTTTTGTTATTTTGTGTAATGTATATTTTTAGGGGGTGTTTTTTTTTTTTAGCAAAAGAGCTGTTTATTTTAGGGCAATGCCCTACAAAAGTCCCCTTTAAGGGCCCCCCAAAAGGCCCTTTTAAAGGCCCCTGGTAGTTTGGGGGGTGGGGGTTTGTATAGTGTTAGGGGGTGTATTCTTTTTGGAGTAAAAGAGCTGTTTATCTCAGGGCAATGCCCTACAAAAGGTCCTTTTAAGGTGCCCTTGGTAGTTTATTCTAAAGTAGGGTTTTTTATGTTGGGGTGTTTTTTTTTTTTTAAGGGTATTATAATAGGATTAATCTTTATTTTTTTTGTAATGGTAGTTTTTTTATTTTTTTGCAATGTTAGGTTTTAGTGTAAGGCAGGTTTATAGTTAGTAAATAGTTAATAACTATTCACTAACTAGTCTACCTAGTTAAAATAAATACAAACTAATCTGTGAAAAATAAAATAAAACCTAAGATAGCTACAATATAACTATTAGTTATATTGTAGCTAGCTTAGTTTTTTTTTTTACAAGTAAGTATGTATTTAGTTTTAAATAGGAATTATTTAGTTAATAATTATAAGGTTTATTTAGATTTATTTTAATTATATTTAAGTTAGGGGGTGTTAGGTTTAGGATTACGTTAGGGTTATATTTAGGCTTAGGGTTACATTAGGGTTAGGTTTAGGGGTTAATAAATTTAGTATAGCGTCGGCGACATTGGGGGCGGCAGATTAGGGGTTAATAACTGTAATGTAGGTGGCGGTGATGCTAGGGGCAGCAGATTAGGGGTTAACTGTATCTAGGTGACGGCGATATTGGGGGCCGCAGATTAGGGGTTAATAACTGTAAATAGGTGGCGGCGATGTAAGGGGCAGCAGATTAGGGGTGTTTAGACTCGGGGTTTATGTTAGGGTGCTAGGTTTAAACGTAACTTTTTCTTTTCCCCATAGACATCAATGGGGCTGCGTTAGGGAGCTTTTATTTCCACGATCGCAGGTGTTAGGCTTTTTTTTGCCGGCTCTCCCCATTGATGTCTATGGGGAAATCGTGCACGAGCAAATCAAAGCAGTGCTTGATTTTGGTGCAGTATGGAGCTCAACGCCACCATATCGCCCGTGCAAGCCTGCTTTTTTAAAACATGTAATAGCAGCACTATAGGGAGGTGAAATAACGCCAAAAAATGTTGCGGTTGTTAATTTCCCTATAGCGCTCAAAACTCGTAATCTCGCTGTTAGTTTTTATTTCACAGGTAAGTATGCATTTAGTTTTAAATAGGAATTATTTAGTTAATAATTGTAGATTTAAATTAGATCTAATTTAATTATGCTAAAGTTTGGGGGGTTAGGTTTAGGATTAGGCTTAGGTTTAAGGTTAGGTTTAGTGGTTAATATAGTTTAATTTAGCTTGTTGCGATGTGGGGGGGCTGGCGGTTTAGGGGTTAATAGGTTTATTTAGTTAATAATTGTAAATTTAATTTAGCTATATTTTTATTATGTTAAAGTTAGGTGTTGTTAGGGTTAGGTTTAGGGTTACGTTAGGGTTAGGGTTACGTTAGGGTTTGGTTTAGGGGTTAATATAGTTGAATTTAGCTTGTTGCGATGTGGGGGGCTGGCGGTTTAGGGGTTAATAAATGTAGTATAGTGGCGGCGATATCAGGAGCAGCAGATTAGTGGTTAATCATTTTACTTAGGTCGGCTGGAATATTAGGAGCGGCAGATTAGGGGTTAATAACTGTAGGCAGGCGTCAGCGATGTCGGGGGCAGCAGATAAGGGGTGTTTAGACTCATGGTTTATGTTAGGGCGTTAGGTTTAAACTGTATTTTTATTTCCCCATAGACATTAATGTAAAACTTGTAATGGCAGCGCTATAGGAAATTAAATAACTTAACTTTTGTTGCGTTTGTTAATTTCTCTATAGTGCTCAAAACTCGTAATCTAGCTGATTGTATTATTTTGTGATTGCAGTGATTTCTTTTTTTTACCAAGCATAGAGATGTTTATGATGAGTATGATGAGTATTACAATATCTGGGTTTCCTCCTACATATGGCATATTACAGTGCAGTTAAATAGTCACCCTAGTTTTCTTACCCATTTGTTTTAAAGCCTACACAAAAGCAATTCTTAGAGAGATATAAAACCCACATTTTTTATTTCATGATTCAGATATAGTGATGTTGCGAATTGTTCGCCGGCGAATAGTTCCCGGCGAACATAGCATGTTCGCGTTCGCCTTGGCGGGCGAACATATGCGATGTTCGATCCGCCCCCTATTCATCATCATTGAGTAAACTTTGACCCTGTACCTCACAGTCAGAAGACACATTACAGCCAATCAGCAGCAGACCCTCCCTCCCAGACCCTCCCACCTCCTGGACAGCATCCATTTTAGATTCATTTGGAAGCTGCATTCTTAGTGAGAGGAGGGACAGTGTAGCTGCTGCTGATTTAATAGGGAAATCGATAGCTAGGCTAGTGTATTCAGTGTCCACTACAGTCCTGAAGGACTCATCTGATCTCTGCTGTAAGGACAGCACCCCAAAAAGCCCTTTTTAGGGCTAGAACATCAGTCTGCTTTTTTTTTCCCTGTGTAATCTAATTGCAGTTGCCTGCCTGCCAGCGTGTGTGTCAGGCTCACAGCGTATACTGTGCCCACTTGCCCAGTGCCACCACTCAAATCTGGTGTAACAGTAGTGTACATTTAAAAAAAATAAAAACTTTTTTGACTTTGAAATAATAGCAGACAGCTGCCAGTACCCAAGATGCCGCCAATAAGGCAGATGGGGAGGGTTAGAGAGCTGTTTTGGGGGGGATCAGGGAGGTTGGGGGCTAAGGGGGGATGCTACACCACAGCATATGTAAATATGCTAAAAAAAAAAAAAAAAAACCCTTTTATTTTAGTACTGGCAGACTTTCTGCCAGTACTTAAGATGGTGGGGACAATTGTGGGGTGGGGGAGGGAAGGGAGCTGTTTGGGAGGAATCAGGGGGTCTGATGTGTCAGGTGGGAGGCTGATCTCTACACTAAAGCTAAAATTAACCCTGCAAGCTCCCTACAAACTACCTAATTAACCCCTTCACTGCTAGCCATAATACACGTGTGATGCGCAGCAGCATTTAGCGGCCTTCTAATTACCAGAAAGCAACGCCAAAGTCATATATGTCTGCTATTTCTGAACAAAGGGGATCCCAGAGAAGCATTTACAACTATTTGTGCCATAATTGCACAAGCTGTTTGTAAATAATTTCAGTGAGAAACCTAAAATTGCGAAAAAATGTAAGTTTTTTTAAAATTTGATCGCATTTGGCGGTGAAATGGTGGCATGAAATATACCAAAATGGGCCTAGATCAATACTTTGGGTTGTCTACTACACTACAATTAAGCTAAAATTAACTATACAAGCTCCCTACATGCTCCCTATTTAACCCCTTCACTGCTGGGCATAAAACACGTGTGGTGCGCAGTGGCATTTAGCAGCCTTCTAATTACCAAAAAGCAACGCCAAAGCCATATACGTCTGCTATTTCTGAACAAAGGGGATCACAGAGAAGCATTTACAACCATTTATGCCATAATTGCATAAGTTGTTTGTAAATAATTTCTGTGAGAAACCTAAAGTTTGTGAAAAAGTGAACCATTTTTTTTTATTTGATCGCATTTGGCGGTGAAATGGTGGCATGAAATATACCAAAATGGGCCTAGATCAATACTTTGGGTTGTCTACTACACGACACTTAAGCTAAAATTAACTCTACAAGCTGCCTACATGCTCCCTATTTAACCCCTTCACTGCTGGGCATAAAACACGTGTGGTGCGCAGTGGCATTTAGCAGCCTTCTAATTACCAAAAAGCAACACCAAAGCCATATAAGTCTGCTATAATGGCATGTCTGGCACACAGTGTTGGGGCAAGGGTCCATCTGACCACTGATACCTTGTCTGCAAAGCATGGTCAGGGCAGGTATATCACCTACACTGCGCACTGTGAAGCGGGCGTAACCCTTACACGTAACCCTTACACTACCTGATCGATACAACATCATACCTGATGTTTTAAAGCACGTTATTACAAACAATTTAGGAATGTTAGGTGATTTATGCCCTTTATGGATTAAAACCAGACTCTGCATCAACTATGTAATTTTCCATGGGAGTTTTGCCATGGATCCCCCTCCGGCATGCCACAGTCCAGGTGTTAGTGCCCTTGAAACAACTTTTTCATCACTATTGTGGCCAGAAAGAGTCCCTGTGGGTTTTAAAATTCGCCTGCCTATTGAAGTCTATGGCGGTTCGCCCGGTGAGAGGAGGGACAGTGTAGCTGCTGCTGATTTAATAGGGAAATCGATAGCTAGGCTAGTGTATTCAGTGTCCACTACAGTCCTGAAGGACTCATCTGATCTCTGCTGTAAGGACAGCACCCCAAAAAGCCCTTTTTAGGGCTAGAACATCAGTCTGCTTTTTTTTTCCCTGTGTAATCTAATTGCAGTTGCCTGCCTGACAGCGTGTGTGTCAGGCTCACAGCGTATACTGTGCCCACTTGCCCAGTGCCACCACTCAAATCTGGTGTAACAGTAGTGTACATTTAAAAAAAAAAAAAAAGTTTTTGACTTTGAAATAATAGCAGACAGCTGCCAGTACCCAAGATGCCGCTAATAAGGCAGATGGGGAGGGTTAGAGAGCTGTTTTGGGGGGGATCAGGGAGGTTGGGGGCTAAGGGGGGATGCTACACCACAGCATATGTAAATATGCTAAAAAAAACCTTTTATTTTAGTACTGGCAGACTTTCTGCCAGTACTTAAGATGGTGGGGACAATTGTGGGGTGGGGGAGGGAAGGGAGCTGTTTGGGAGGAATCAGGGGGTCTGATGTGTCAGGTGGGAGGCTGATCTCTGCACTAAAGCTAAAATTAACCCTGCAAGCTCCCTACAAACTACCTAATTAACCCCTTCACTGCTAGCCATAATACACGTATGATGCGCAGCAGCATTTAGCGGCCTTCTAATTACCAGAAAGCAACGCCAAAGTCATATATGTCTGCTATTTCTGAACAAAGGGGATCCCAGAGAAGCATTTACAACTATTTGTGCCATAATTGCACAAGCTGTTTGTAAATAATTTCAGTGAGAAACCTAAAATTGCGAAAAAATTTAAGTTTTTTTAAAATTTGATCGCATTTGGCGGTGAAATGGTGGCATGAAATATACCAAAATGGGCTTAGATCAATACTTTGGGTTGTCTACTACACTACAATTAAGCTAAAATTAACTATACAAGCTCCCTACATGCTCCCTATTTAACCCCTTCACTGCTGGGCATAAAACACGTGTGGTGCGCAGTGGCATTTAGCAGCCTTCTAATTACCAAAAAGCAACGCCAAAGCCATATAAGTCTGCTATTTCTGAACAAAGGGGATCACAGAGAAGCATTTACAACCATTTATGCCATAATTGCATAAGTTGTTTGTAAATAATTTCTGTGAGAAACCTAAAGTTTGTGAAAAAGTGAACCATTTTTTTTTATTTGATCGCATTTGGCGGTGAAATGGTGGCATGAAATATACCAAAATGGGCCTAGATCAATACTTTGGGTTGTCTGCTACACGACACTTAAGCTAAAATTAACTCTACAAGCTGCCTACATGCTCCCTATTTAACCCCTTCACTGCTGGGCATAAAACACGTGTGGTGCGCAGTGGCATTTAGCAGCCTTCTAATTACCAAAAAGCAACACCAAAGCCATATAAGTCTGCTATAATGGCATGTCTGGCACACAGTGTTGGGGCAAGGGTCCATCTGACCACTGATACCTGGTTTGCAAAGCATGGTCAGGGCAGGTATATCCCCTACACTGCACACTGTGAAGCGCGTGTAACCCTTACACGTAACCCTAATACTACCTGATCGATACAACATCATACCTGATGTTTTAAAGCATGTTATTACAAACAATTTAGGAATGTTAGGTGATTTATACCCTTTATGGATTAAAACCAGACTCTGCATCAACTATGTAATTTTCCATGGGAGTTTTGCCATGGATCCCCCTCCGGCATGCCACAGTCCAGGTATTAGTGCCCTTGAAACAACTTTTTCATCACTATTGTCGCCAGAAAGAGTCCCTGTGGGTTTTAAAATTCGCCTGCCTATTGAAGTCTATGGCGGTTCGCCCGGTGAGAGGAGGGACAGTGTAGCTGCTGCTGATTTAATAGGGAAATCGATAGCTAGGCTAGTGTATTCAGTGTCCACTACAGTTCTGAAGGACTCATCTGATCTCTGCTGTAAGGACAGCACCCCAAAAAGCCCTTTTTAGGGCTAGAACATCAGTCTGCTTTTTTTTTTCCTGTGTAATCTAATTGCAGTTGCCTGCCTGCCAGCGTGTGTGTCAGGCTCACAGCGTATACTGTGCCCACTTGCCCAGTGCCACCACTCAAATCTGGTGTAACAGTAGTGTACATTTAAAAAAAAAACTTTTTTGACTTTGAAATAATAGCAGACAGTTGCCAGTACCCAAGATGCCTCCAATAAGACAGATGGGGAGGGATAGAGAGCTGTTTTGGGGGGGATCAGGGAGGTTGGGGGCTAAGGGGGGATGCTACACCACAGCATATGTAAATATGCTAAAAAAATTAAAAACCTTTTATTTTAGTACTGGCAGACTTTCTGCCAGTACTTAAGATGGTGGGGACAATTGTGGGGTGGGGGAGGGAAGGGAGCTGTTTGGGAGGGATCAGGGGGTCTGATGTGTCAGGTGGGCGGCTGGTCTCTACACTAAAGCTAAAATTAACCCTGCAAGCTCCCTACAAACTACCTAATTAATCCCTTCACTGCTAGCCATAATACACATGTGATGCGCAGCAGCATTTAGCGGCCTTCTAATTGCCAGAAAGCAATGCCAAAGTCATATATGTCTGCTATTTCTGAACAAAGGGGATCCCAGAGAAGCATTTACAACCATTTGTGCCATAATTGCACAAGCTGTTTGTAAATAATTTCAGTGAGAAACCTAAAATTGCGAAAAAATTTAAGTTTTTTTAAAATTTGATCGCATTTGGCGGTGAAATGGTGGCATGAAATATACCAAAATGGGACTAGATCAATACTTTGGGTTGTCTACTACACTACACTAAAGCTAAAATTAACTATACAAGCTCCCTACATGCTTCCTATTTAACCCCTTCACTGCTGGGCATAAAACACGTGTGGTGCGCAGTGGCATTTAGCAGCCTTCTAATTACCAAAAAGCAACGCCAAAGCCATATAAGTCTGCTATTTCTGAACAAAGGGGATCACAGAGAAGCATTTACAACCATTTATGCCATAATTTCATAAGTTGTTTGTAAATAATTTCTGTGAGATACCTAAAGTTTGTGAAAAAGTGAACCATTTTTTTTTATTTGATCGCATTTGGCGGTGAAATGGTGGCATGAAATATACCAAAATGGGCCTAGATCAATACTTTGGGTTGTCTACTACACTACACTTAAGCTAAAATTAACTATACAAGCTCCCTACATGCTCTGCAAAGCATGGTCAGGGCAGGTATATCACCTACACTGCGCACTGTGAAGCGGGCGTAACCCTTACACGTAACCCTTACACTATCTGATCGATACAACATCATACCTGATGTTTTAAAGCACGTTATTCCAAACAATTTAGGAATGTTAGGTGATTTATGCCCTTTATGGATTAAAACCAGTCTCTGCATCAACTATGTAATTTTCCATGGGAGTTTTGCCATGGATCCCCCTCCGGCATGCCACAGTCCAGGTGTTAGTGCCCTTGAAACAATTTTTTCATCACTATTGTGGCCAGAAAGAGTCCCTGTGGGTTTTAAAATTCGCCTGCCTATTGAAGTCTATGGCGGTTCGCCCGGTTCGCCGGTTCGCAAACTTTTGTGGAAGTTCGAGTTCTCCGTTCGCGAACCCAATTTTTTAGGTTCGCGACATCACTATTCAGATAGTACAAGAAATTTTAAACAACATTCCAAGTGTTGCAAGTGTCTGCAGCACTATATGGCAGAAGTTTTGCCATAATGTTATACATTAGCAAGAGCACTAGATGGCAGCAGTATTTCCTGTCATATAGTGCTCCAGACATGTGCAAGCAACCTATCTAGATATCTCTTCAACAAAGAATAACATGAGATTGACGCACATTTGATAATAGAAGTCAATTGGAAACTTTTTTTAAATTGTATTCTCTATCTGAATCAAGAAAGAAAAAAAATGTGTTTAGTGTCCCTTTAATAAATCAATGACAAAGCGACCCCTCATCACAACTAAATGCTTATTTTAATCCCAAAACAAATTTCTCAAAATTATTAGATTGGATGGTGGACTTAAATATAGGAATTTTAATGTATACATCATGTGACTTGTAACCCATTCATTATTAAGGGGTATATTTTTTATAGTGCGAGCGGATATGATACGATGTAGCGGATCATGTTCGCTGCACATTGATAAATGTCAACAGCATATGCTGTCGGTATTTATCATTGCACCAGCAGTTCTTGTGAACTGCTGGTGCAATACCGCCGCCTGCAGATTTACAGCCAATCGGCCGGGGAGTCAATCAACCCGATCGTATTTGATTGGGTTGATTTCTGTCTGCTGCCTCAGAGGAGGCGGACAAGTTATGGAGCAGCGGTCTAAACAAGGGTCATCAAGCTCCGTACGGAACTTGATAAATCAGGCCCCTGAATGCAATAAAAGCCATATTTTTTAAAAACATCAAAATTCCATGCCTTAGATATGCCTTTATGACAATGTTTGTCCTGTATTCTTTATCCAATTAAAAACTGTGCATGTGCAAAACAGATGGGGATGCATGTCCCGAGAAAGTGACATATAATGTACAGTATATTTTGTGAGTTAATGCAGTGGATTTGAACCATTACATACAAAGACATTTTTGTTGCTCAAGGCACATTAGAAATGAACTTGTAAATTACACTTTTACACACTAGTAGTCACCCTGCCCTGTGAATTTATGCTTTTTATTTTTTTAATCAAATCCATATGTTAGGTATCAAAAAGTTTTTGCTGCCCAAAAAAATTAAAGGCAATTTTTAGATGTAAATTACATGAAAATATGGCAACCTTAACAATTAAAGTACACTGTAACATTCCTTTTTTACTGTGCATGATTAACCATTTTATAGGAAATTTAATTTTGACTTTGCTTTAAGCCACATACCACGTAAATAAGAGACATATTTTATGTAAAAATTTGATGCCAATTATCCCCAATGTAATTCCCTATATTAAAAGGACATACTTTTATTTTTTTTTAAATTCCAATTTATGTTATCAAATTTACTTTATTCTGAGCCACATTAAAAGTGGAGCACTATTTAATGCTCCCGCTCAAGCATTAACTCTGCTAGAAATAAGCTTTTTGTGTATGTTGGGTAGCGCTCATATTATGAGTTGAAAGTAAACTATTTTCACTCTCGCGCTAAGCCGACGCGCATGAAATTCCGCGCATGTGATAATGTATTCCCCCACATAAGTCAATGGAGCAAAAAAGTGGAAAAAACCCTACTTGTGCACAAACCCGATTGCATATTCTCAAGTGCGCTAACCCGACATAAAAATATGAATGATTACGAAAAAGGCAGGGTGGTGAAAGAATCCATCCTGGTGGATCCTTTCACCACCCCTTTTGCTCTCTCTCCCCCCTCTTTTGCTCTCTTTCCCCCCCTCTTTTGCTCTCAATCCCCCGTCTCTTTTGCTCTCTCTCTCCCCCTCTCTTTTGCTCCCTCTCTCCCCCCTCTCTTTTGCTCCCTCTCTCCCCCTCTCTTTTGCTCCCTCTCTCCCCCTCTCTTTTGCTCCCTCTCTCCCCCCTCTCTTTTGCTCTCTCTCCCCCTCTCTTTCACTCTCCCTCTCCCCCCTCTCTTTTTCTCTACTTCTCCCCTCTCTTTTGCTCTCCCTCCCCCCTCCCATTTGCTCTCTTTCCCCTCTCTTTTGCTCTCTCTCTCTCTCCCCCCCTCTTTTGCTCTCTTTCTCCCCTCTCTTTTGCTCTCTCTCTCCCCCCTCTTTTGCTCTCTTTCCCCCCCCTCTTTTGCTCTCAATCCCCCGTCTCTTTTGCTCTCTCTCTCCCCCTCTATTTTGCTCCCTCTCTCCCCCTCTCTTTTGCTCCCTCTCTCCCCCTCTCTTTTGCTCCCTCTCTCCCCCTCTCTTTTGCTCTCTCTCCCCCTCTCTTTCACTCTCCCTCTCCCCCCTCTCTTTTGCTCTACTTCTCCCCTCTCTTTTGCTCTCCCCCCCCTCCCATTTGCTCTCTTTCCCCTCTCTTTTGCTCTCTCTCTCTCTCCCCCCTCTTTTGCTCTCTTTCTCCCCTCTCTTTTGCTCTCTCTCCCCCCTCTCTTTTGCTCTCCCCCTCTCTTTTTCTCTCCCTCCCCTCTCTTTTGCTCTCTCTCTCCCCTCACTTTTGCTTTCTCTTTCCCCTCTCTTTTGCTCTCTCTCCCCCCTCTTTTGCTCTCCCCCCCCTCTTTTGCTCTCCCCCTCTCTTTTGCTCTCCCCCCTATCTTTTTCTCTTCCTCCCCTCTCGTTTGCTCTCCCTCTCCCCCCCTCTCTTTTGCTCTCTCTCTTCCCTCTCTTTTGCTCTCTCTCCCCCTATCCTTTTTTTGTATTAGGGCACTCCCACTCCCTCCCCTTCCCTGCTGAGCCACCCACCCGCCACCCACCCACACCTCCCTCCGGCACCAGCAGAAGATCGTTACAGAGGGTGACACACACAGTGTCATCATCTGTAACGATCAGGCATCTGGCCTTATATGGAGGTGGAGCACTGATTGCCCTCTGGCTCCATATGCGGCAGATGCCTGAAGCTTCAGTAGCTCCAGCTCTCAGCTGTTATGTAACAGCTGAGAGTTGAAGCTCCTGACGCTGCGACGAATGCGTTACAAACGTGATTATAGTTTAGATGAATATTGCGTAAATATGTCTTTACATATTTTAATCTACTTAACTGCAAAGGCCTCCAATATATTTCTATATATACCTATATACAGTATGTGTACATATGTATTTATGTGTTTCTATGTCTATATATGTCTGTAAATACATTTATACACATATAAATACATAAATACATATATCTGTTGCTTAATACCTGCATGCCTTGCTTAAAGTTTGTTGCTATTTCATCGTTATGTTTCCTCATTGTATATGAATGATTCCTGACCATCGCTACTAACATTGTCCTAATATGGCTAATATATGAATATGCGAATGGATGGACTGTTAGTACGGATAATGCCTCAGAGCTATGTAATTGGACCGTAAGCATATGTTGAATTGTTACTGGACATGCGATAATGATGTTAAGCAATTTCAGAAATAATTTAGGAATAGCTGTTTCTTGCTGTGGCGTCATATTAAACTGTTCAAAGATAATCTGAGTGTGTATCATTTTAATGAACATAGCTAAGGTGGGTGCATTTCTACTCTTCCAATTTTTTAGAATTAAGTTGCGACCTATCATGATACAGGTATTAATCACATTAAGTTCTTGTCTACTTGGTTGTGTATATAGAAAAATAATTTCCTTCGGGTATAACGTAATTTGCAGGTCCATAGTTTTGTTTAACCAGAAGCATACCCTTTTCCAGAATTGATTTATCTTTGGGCAGTACCATAGACAGTGCATAATGTCTGCTTGCGGAAATTACATATAGTGCAAGTTATATTCTCATCTTTTTTCCACTTAGCTAATCTTTGAGGAGTAATATAAGTATTATTCACTACTTGGATATGTGATTCTTTCCATGTATTAGGGATAGGTACATTTCGGACCCAGTTAATACTGGATTTTAAATCCCTAAGCTCAAGATCAGGGAAATGAATTGCCCATTTGGCATGTAGTGGATCCAGGGAATCTTTACCATATTTATTTAAGCATATTTTATAATGAACAGAAGTTGAATGGCAACCTTTTTGATAGGATCTAATATAACCACCCAATTCTCTTAATCCATCTGACCTCTATATTGTCAGATATAAAATGCCTGATTTGTAAGTAGGCAAAAAAAGGATTTATTGGATATTTTATATTCTCGTGAAATAGTTTTGAAGAATTTAATCTGTTTATTGGTGTCTAACATTTGATTTAGAAAAAACAGATCTTTCTCTTCCCAGGACTTAAAGACCTGCGAAGTCAACCCGGGGACAAAGTTAGGGTTACCCCTAATTGTGAGAAAATAAGTAAATTGTTAGTTTATTCCTAAGCTTGTACATAGCATTTGCCAAGCAATTATAGTATTATAAATTATAGTTCTATGCTGGATGTTAGCTGGCAATTGATTTTTTTTACAGTGTAAGACTGCATTAAGTAAAAAAGGAGATATTAAACTCTCTTCAAGATCATAGTGCGTTCAATAATTTTCTTTGGTAAGCCAGTCCACTGCGTATCTAGCTAGGGTAATGATATTATAGGATTTAATATCCGGAAAGGAAAACCCACCTAAGCTTGTAAGTTGTGATAATTTGTATATCAAAAAAATATGTCTTTTTCCGGCTGTATATGGATTATACGAGCCCTTGACAGTTTCTATAGTGGTATTACTATATAGGATCCAATGGCCATTGGTTGTTAGTTATTAATTGAATAAGTTGATTATTTGGCAATTAGTCACTAATTTTTGACACATATTTCGAGTATTTGTGCACATTAATAATAATTCATTTCATCTGATATATGGTATATATTGTGGATATCTCTGGGATAGGGGTACCTGTCAAATGGGATTAACCTTACTTTGCTCACAAAATTTTACTGCATGATTTATTTACTATCTTAGGATAGGTATGTGTCTGTGCCGGCTAGGACATACTTTTTTCTTAATTACATACACATAAATACATATGTACACACACACACACACATATATATATATATATATATATATATATATATATATAAACACACATACATACATATCTTTAGACATGTGTATGTATATATGTCTATGTTAAAGCCCTTTGCCTGCCCCAGACCTGTGCAATATTTTTTTTTAAATCATTTTTATTATATGGTGTTATTATGAGTGTAACTGGACCTTGTAATATATTTTTGTTGTGTTTTGTTACACTTTTTTGTTTTGCAAAACAGTTAACCAGAGCTCTGAGGACACGGTAATCATTCTAGATTAACTTACGATTGTGCTTAAGTAATCACGTTTATTTTCAACTTGTAATACAAGTGGAAAACCCAACGCACACAAACACCCGCGATAAACCCCTTATCACTTGTGCGTAACTGTTAGTGCTCTACTTGTAATCTGGCCCTCTGTTGGTATCGTTTGTTAAAAAGCAAGTGGGTAGTCTGAGGACTGTGCATAAGTAAATTGTAAGCTCTACCTGAATAATGAAAGAAATATTTTGGGGTTTTATGTACCTTTCATTTTCTTTTTTTGTCTAACAAATGTAATTGTTCCCCTCTGTCACTTACACAAAGATCAGATGTTTGTATAAGAAAAGCAAAAGGAATGAGAGGAAGCAAACCCACTATGGTATTCACAGGAACACTGGGTGAAAGAATAGATGGGTAAAACACAAGGGTATCGTTGTATGTGCTACAGGAATTCAGAAATGCAAGAGAGACTGAAGAGGGAACAGTGAATAAAGCTGGATATTTGTTTGCCTGTTAGGAAGGCTGATGGCAGAATGGATTATTTGTGCACCAAAAGTTGTATATATACATATATATATATATATATATATATATATATATATATATATATATATATATATATTAATTCAGGCGAGTTTTAAATGTTTAAAATCATATAAATGAAAGAAAGTATGTATGTGTAGTTTTCCATTTTTCTTTCAAAACACTACCAAAAATCTATTGTTCAAAGTTTCTAATAAGCTTTTTGGTATTGATTTTCAGAGTTCTCAAATACACATTGAATACGTGTTGGTTGAGTTATTTCTTTACGTTTTGTTTTCATTCTCTTGCCTGGTATCATGTGTGTTTTTGTGACAATAAAATATCATTCACAGGATAGTTTAAAAAAATAAATATACATATATTCATTTGAAACCCATTCACATTGAAAATCCGTTTAGCAATTTCACCACACAACACTAATCTTTTCCCTTCCTTAGACTGAACTCATTTTCTAATTAAGTAACTGAAGAAATGAAGAGTTTTGGATGATTGCCTCATTTCCTAACGCAATTCCTTCCCAGCACATTTAAACAGCACAAATAATTCTAAGGCTCTTTAATTCTGCAAGATTGCATTTGCTTCCTTGCATAAACGTTCAGTGCCTATTTCCAAAGCTCTGGTCAAAGTTAACATGTTAATTAGCTTGCTTTATCGCAAGGTAAGATAGGCAGCATGCATCTTATTTTGATAGATATTTACAGTTATTTCTTCAAAATGACTGTATCTTGTAGCAAGGTAATAATGCACGCACTACAGCAGCTCCTTTAAAAAGTAATTCTGTATTCTACACAGGCCAAAGCAATGCTTTTATTCAGCATCTGAAATTGCCAATTTTGTGTAGCTGCACGTGCACACATTTTTCCATTTTCTCTTTCTACACTTATTAGTTCTATACACTGAATAAACCTAATGTATAATTGTATTTATTTAACCCTTTAACTCACATTTTTATTAAATGTTTTACATACTATACAATAGTATTTTAAAGGTAACACTGTTTTGTATACCCTACTGAAATTTGTAGTAATGTGTGAGAGTGTTATCTAGTATTCTGGTACTTTGATCTTAATTATATTTGTAAACTATATTCATGAAAGGCATAAATCTATTTGCAATTAAACAAACAAACAAACAAAAAAAATAAAAGTGATTTGCTGGTGATACCTTTAATGGCTAACTAAAGCTTAGTTACCCTTGCTGTTTTAAAATGTAAAAACTAGTGGTAACATAAAACATATACATAGATTTTATTGGAGACTCTTACACTACCAGTTTACACACAGCAAGGGAACCAGGCCTAAGATGGAATATGATTGCAAGGCCTAAAGACGAGGTCCTTTTTTCAGGCACTCTGATTTACAAATGAAGCTCAGCAGCATAAAGGAGGAGATATGTTTTGGATGTGTATAATAAAGTAACAAATAAAGTGCAGAATGATACTTATGTATGAAGAGGCTGTATGTCTCCTCTGGGTAGAGGTGTATCATACAAGCTCAGTGTATAATTAAATCGTTCTGAGTAATAGTTTACCCAAATAAATAGATTTGCCATGAGTATATGGATATATAAGTTCATAAAGCCATGAGTCAGATCCCATCCTGAGTTCACAAATTTTTCTTAGCCTTTGTCACGTGAATTTTCCTTTCAGTATTGTTAATTTTAACTCTTGGAAGATGTGATTTGGAATGCTAAACTGTTTACATACAGGTGTATATAGGTGTTTCAGATTTTTTTGATGATTATGAATCAGTAGACATTCTTTTTCTTTCTAAGAGGTTATCTTTTTTTTTTTTTAAACAAATTTGTGTTTCCCCATGTTTTCTTGAGTATAAACTTTCTAAACACAATGCATGCCAGTGTAACTAAAATATCAAGTTAAAAGTAAACATGTTTGTTTGAGCTCAATTGAATTTAACACGAATCTGGATAGCTCAATTTCAGAACTCTGGTTAACTGTTACAGTCAACTTAAAATAAATATGTACCCCAGTCTTTTAGATGAACTGATCAGTGTGGTACAAACCAGGGTAATCCAACGCAACTAGTTCATGAAGTACCGTCTTTCCTTTTGCAGGAAGAATGGCCCTACTTACATCTCTATTGATCTTCATCTTAACATAAAAAACAGCCTACTTCATCTCCATGTGTCTCAAAAGATAATTGGAAATCATGTTAGATCAAACCAGCAAAGACAAAGGAAATGAGCCAACAATTGTCCATGAGATAGCATGATACTCAAGAAGTCTCCAATTTGAATTCTTTCAACATTTTTGTACCCAAATGGACAACAATAATATTAGGCCATCCTCTCCTACGTCCCCTGGCAATAACCCATAGTATGTCTCAAAGCTTGAACTTCAAATTTAAGGTAGAATTCATATAAGCTGTATTAGCCTACAATAAGTTAATGACTCCCTAAAGTCTAACCTTTAATATCTGGAATATATGGAAGCAGACGGTCTATTTATAGAGTAGACAAAACTCTGGTTGATGTGGTATGTGACAGGTGGCTTTTTGATGATCATTTTTCTAAGATTTGGGAGTTGTTTATATGGGTTAAGTGGTGTCTCTGGGTAATATTTCCTTCAGTTTGCAGTATCATTCTCTAATTGTGCATTATATTTGACAAGAGGTATCCTGTTGTTCTCCAGCAGTGGTCTGTATTGCAAAAGATTGTCTTGTTGTATTTTAATAGCTCTTTGAAAATTATTTTCTCTGATTCTTAAGTGGTAACCTTGGTTCCTAAATATATTTGTAGAAAGTACATTAAACATTAAAGGGATAGAAAGGTCAAAAATGAATTTTATAGGTGCATTTCAAAGGGAAATAGAAGCATTTTGCAATATATTTTCATTATGCTTCGAGTAAAAGTTGTGCTGGTTTCCTGCAGCATACACACATATACTGTGAGGGCCCATGCACCAGTATTCAAATCCAACCCCTTCTCAGAGAGCTGGCGGTTCTGTGCTTTGCTTCTTAGCAGGCATGGTGTTTTATTACTGGTGCAATGGCCCTCACAGGATATGTGTGTATGCCGCAGGAAAATAGTAATAACTTTTACTAGAAGCATTAATGGAAGTATATTGCAATACAAGCTTGTGTTTCACATTGAAATGCAATAATTATTTAATAGCATATTCTATTTTTAACCTCTTCAACTTTTATACCCTCTGTTATCACCTTTATCAAGGATTTATATATTTAGTTATTATTAAACCAGATTATGATGAAACTTAAGTTCCTGGGTATAAAGAATATACATTTATTCATAACAGTAGCTGCAGTTATAAAAGCAAATCGAAGGTCACAGTTAATGGAAGACAAGTGTCAAGTGACTTCCACTGGTAGTGGGCTAGCCTATAAAAGGATAGATTACGAGTGGCATTTTAACTGCTGCACATGAACGAAGAGGTTTATTGCGGCTCTTTGAGTGCGTTGGAAATAATATGCATATTAATAATGCGCCGAAAAGTGGAAAAAACACCCTGCTTGCGAGAAAACTCAATATCATTTTTGGTAACCAGACATGAAATATGAATATTTCTCATTCCAGTGTTCTTCACATACCAGAATATGTTCTACTTATTCCTTAATACATATTTCTTTATATATATCAGGGTTTTTTTTGGGGTACAATATATATCTATACCTAAAAATATATCCCTAAAGACTTCAGAGTTAAGAATGTCCCCACTATTGGTAGGAATAATCCGTTTTTTTTGTACCAAGTGGTGTGGCATTCTTAACAAATGCTCACTTGATCTGATTCTTCTGGTTGTAGAAGAAGTGAGTGAACAACTAAAGAGTCTGGAGACTGAAGTAGGTTCTTTTGACACTACACATACTATCAAATTGGCAGAAGATGTGGATAATTCTTGGCTTCCTAAACTTAAACAACAACTTGATAACTACGAAAAAGAGTTGATCAGTTTAAAGAGAATAAATGGGAAGCTGTTACGACTGATTATAAATAAAAGAGAATCTATAGATGGCTACTAGACCCACAAGAAAGGAATATCTATCCCAGACATAGGAGGGTGAGAGTATTCAAACCGAGGAATCTAAACACGATTAAAAGTTCTGACAACAGTACGGATAATGAAGGAGGTGCAGAGGGAAACACAGTGGTGGTACAAAACACACAGGCAATGCAAACACGGTCAAAAAACTTGGCAGGCAGAGGCCGCACACAAGAAGAGGGGGGCACAAACTTCAGGTACAGGGGAAGGCCTCCTCGGCAGTGGCGCAAGTAACTGATGGGAACAGTGTTACTAGCAATATAATAAATCTCAGTTCGTATATGTTGACCACAGCTGAACAATCTGTCCTTCAAAAGGGGTTTAATTTTGTACCAACTGTTAGATCTGATGACTTCTCCCTCAGTGTGGATATTTACAAATTCCAAAGGGCATTGCATCTTAAAGAACATTTTGGCATCTCCGAGTCAACAAGCCAGTCATTTAGGAGAAAAGGGAGATTTGACCCCAAGAGCAACAACTCGAGTATTAAGACCTTCTCACGGATGTTGACTGAGGGGATGATGTCAGAACAACATGAGAAAAGAAACATTTGCGCTCAAGCAATTGCCTGTACTTTCAACCTCTAATACCTAAAACCCCTACTACTTCCGATTCGCACAACAGCCACTATAAATCCCTTTTTGATTGTGCGCAACAGTTAGAGCACCACTTGTAATCTAGCCTTTAATGTGAGAACTGCCAAATAAATATTCTTCTATAATCTTGAGTATTTGGCAGCTCTTAACAAAATTATTAAGGGCAAAAAACCCTATTTGTTATATTTTTTTTTATTTGGCAAATTCTGATACATGCTTTACTCATTCGCCTCAAAAAAGCTAATTGAATAAATATGTTGTTCTTAGCACAGGAGCATTACATAAACCAGAGTATGATGAAACTGTAATTCCTGGGTATAAGTAATATGCATTTATTCATACCAGTAGCTGCAGTTCTAAAAACAAACCGAAGGTCACAGTTAATGGAAGACAAATGTCATGTGACTTCCACTGGTAGAGGGCTAGCCTATAAAAGACTAGATTACGAGTAGCATTTTTACTGTTGCACGTGAACGAAAAGAGCTTTATTGCGGCTCTTTGAGCTAGTTGGAGATAATATGCATATTACAAGTTGAAAGTAAACACATTTGTTTGAGCTCAATTGAATTTAACATGCATCTGGATAGCTCAACTTCAGAGCTCTGGTTAACTGTTACGGTCAACTAAAAAGTTGGAGCCCTTTGCAGTCAAGTAGCTGTAAAACATGTAAACATAACATGTAATAGCATATTTACCAAAATAATCATATTTAATAAAGTGTTTAACTTTGAATTTAATGCTAAATAGAAAGGCGCTATATAAATACTAGTTATTATTTTATTATCATTATTCCTATAAATATCTGTATATATCTGTATATAAATATGTATTTATGAATAAATAGAAGATATTATTCTATAAAGAACATTGCATGTGAAATATCAATATTTCATGTCATGTTAGTACACTTGGAAAAACGCGATCGTGTAAGGTGTTTTTCCCACTTTTGCGCTCCATTGAAGTGTAGGGGGAATACATTAACGCAGTCACTATATTTGAAGTTTGGCCTTTTGAGCGTGTCAGGTTAGCACTAGCGCAAAATCTTTTTACTTTCAACTTGTAATATGCAAGCTACTGGATGTGCGCAAAAGCCTCTGTCTAGTGAAGTTAATGCATGAGTGGGAGCGCTAAGTAGCGCTCCACTCATAATATAGCCAAAGATGGGTATTGAAAAAGTAGCTGTAAAAGAAACTAGGGAATATGGATAAAAATAAAAATCCTTTTTAATAATACATATCAAAGTAAACCATAAACCTGACAAATATTCCTTAGTATGCTTCCTCTACTGTGGGCACTTAAAGGGCCATAATACCCAAATGTTAAAACACTTGAAAGTGCTGCAGCATAGCTGTAAAAAGCGAACTAGAAAATATCACCTCAACATCTCTATGCAAAAAAGAAAGATATTTTACCTCAAAAGTTCCTCAGTAGCCACATCCCATTGTAAAGGACGTCTAAGCAGCATATCAGTATGTCTGTCCCAGGACAGCTAAGGGGTTGAGTCTCTTGCACTCTCATGTTATTTCCCTATTCAGTTTAAAGGAAGCTTACTATGAAATCTCATGAGAGTTAAGTGAAATCTCATGAGATCACAGTAAAAGAGTTCATGACCTCAGCACTGCTGATGCTGATTGGCTGCTGTTCATTTCTTCATTTTTTTTTTTTTTACCTGCAGCTGGGAGCAGCTGAGTATAACTTTTTACACAGAACTTACTCTGCTGAGCTGAGGAGATTGTGAGGTAAAATACCTTCCTTTTTTATATAAAGATGCTCAGGTGATGTTTTCCTGTCAGCTTTTTACAGTTATACTGCATCAGTTTCAAGTGATTTAGCATATGAGTATTATGTCCCTTTAAGGATAAATAAAAAATAAGGCTTAGTCCTGATCAAACAATCACTGTGTAGAATGTAACAGGATAGGGCTTTAGTCAGGATCATTCACGTCAACTTCTTGCAGGAAATGGAAAACCAACATTCTAGCAATTTAAAGGGACATATCTACCAATGTTTTTAATACTTGACTTGAGAAGCTGCATTGTGTCTCAATGTACAAATTATATAAAAATTATAATATGCATCTTTATAAATTCAAAGGAAAGGGAAAATTGTATTACTTTTGTTTTCTATGAAGTCTTTAAAACAATATTTTGCATAGTTTAAACCATGATGCTTTTGAAAGAAAGATATGGGCAGAATATGTGAAACTGTATTTTATCTGCTTTCAAATTTTAGTTTCTGAAGAATATACATTAACATTTCTAATGACTGCCACAGAATATTTTGCAAATTTTCAATATATGCATAAGGGACAGTAGTTATTATCAATATCATCAGTTCAGGATAAAAAAAAATGCATAGTGCATGACTTCTCAAACAATCTGATATATACACTTTTATAAAAGTTATTAAATTACATGAACTTTAAATAAAGCTTGGCTTTCTTATTTAAAAAAAAATATATAAATAATAGAAAAAATCTTATACCATCAAAAAACATGAAATTGAAAAATTAGACATTCAAAAATGTCATCTTAATGCAGAACATTTGCTATGACATAGACTTTTCCATTGCAATCCACTGGTTGAGATGTAAGGCAGAAATTACAAGTGAAAGGTACCTGTAATACATTTTAAAACGTCTAGGCGTTTACTGAGTTTTGTGTATAGTTTTATTACCTAGACAGCGAAAGGTTAATGCTGGTAAAGAGTGTGACTGTAATGTTATTCTTCAATAAAAACATTAAACTTTTTTACAACACACTTGTGATTTACCATAGAAATACTGAAGGTGCAGATGCTTCTTTGCTTGGTGTATTCCCTGTTGTGCCTTTTTAAACACCTTCACATATGGTTTGCCTCGTTGCTGTGAAATGCTTGTTGTTTATGCCATATAAACAGAACAGATTGATTTTACACTAAGGAAAGTCAGTGAATTACACTGTGAACGGAAAAACAAATTCTACACTACTGTGATTTAGTTTACTTTTGTAATTTGTGAGTCATTAAGGGCTTTCCTATTGTTAAGTACCAACTAGGAAATGAGAATAAGATCAAGGGTATTGGAGTGTGTATATGTAGCTGTATATTATGTTATGTCATCTTATAAACAGATTGTTTTCATTTTCATATAGAATCAATCTTATCTTATTGTTTAGCAGAAGAGATATGTATACACTAACTTTGATCATATAAAATTATTTATATTTGATAAAAAATGATTTGATGTAATTATTTAATGTTAACAATAATTTGCATAGATTACAAGTTTTGCGTTTGTGTTTTAAGGCTGAAAATTGGCAATTTCTGCGTTAAAAACAGTAACGCAGCCATTACGAGTCTTGTCGTTATAGCTGTACCACAAGCCTTTTAGACTGTAACGCAACGTCACGTCAGTCCTGCACTCAAAAAAAGCTTGTGTTCCACTATCTGAGACCAGTAGTTATAAGTTTTACGCAACAAAACTGTTACACAAAACTCATAACTAAAGTGTTACAAAGTACACTAAAACCCATAAACAACCTATTAACCCCTAAACCGAGGCCCTCCGGGATCGCAAAAACGAAATTAAAGTTATTAACCCCTAATCTGCCGCTCCCAACATCGCCGCCACTAATACAATTTATTAACCCTTATTCCCCCGCACCCCAACATTGCCCACACTATAATAAAGATATTAACCTCTATTCCATCTCTCCCCGACATCGCCACCACTAAATAAAGTTATTAACCCCTAAACCTCTGGCCTCCCACATCACTACCACTAAATAAACCTATTAACCGCTAAAATGCCAGCCCCCCACATTGCGAAAAACTAAATTAAACTATTAACCCCTAAACCTAACAACCTCCTAACTTTAAATTGAAATTACAATATCCCTATCTTAAAATAAATAAAAACGTACCTGTGAAATTAAAAAAAAACTAAGTTTAAACTAGATATTAAACTAACATTACTATTATACTAAAATTAAAATACCTATCAATGAAATAAATTAAATTACAAAATAAAAAAACCTAACCCTACTAAAAAAAATAAAAATCTACAATTACAAAAAATAAAAAATAATAAAGTACAAAAAATAATAAACACTAAACAAAAAAAAAAATAACAAACGAAAGTATCCAAAATAAAAACAATTACACCTAATCTAATAGTCCTATAAAAAATAAAAAGCCCCCCAAAATAAAAAAAAACCCTAGCCTACAATAAATTACCAATAGCCCTTAAAAGGGCCTTTTGTAGGGCATTGCCCTAAAGAAATCAGATCTTTTACCAGGAAAAAAAAAATACAAAGACCACCCCAACATAAAACCCACCACCCAAACAACCCCCCAAAATAAAAAACCTAACTCTAACAAAAACCTAAGCTACCCATTGACCTGAAAAGGGCATTTGTATGGGCATTGCCCTTAAAAGGGCATTCAGCTCTTTTACTGCCCTTAAAAGGGCATTCAGCTCTTTTAAGATTGCCCAATAGCCCTAAACTAAAAATAAAAAATCCCAAAAAAACCTTAAAAAAACCTAACACTAACTCTCTTTAGGTACTCACAGTTGCTGAAGTCCGGCTTGAACAATCTTCATCCAAGCGGCTCCATCTTCATCCAGGCGGCTCCATCTTCATCCATCGAGGGACCGGCATCTTCTTCATCCCTGCGGAGGCAAAACGGTTGATGCGCAGAGGTGGAGGTCCAGGCGAAAATCCAAGGTCGAGGTCCAGGCGGAGGTCCATCGATCTGACGTGGAGGTCTTCTTCATGCGATCGTCTGCTGCACATTGAGGATTCAAATGCAAGGTACACCTTTTATACTGGGGGTACCATTGCATTCCTATTGGCTGAAAAATTTAAATCAGCCAAAAGGAATTAGAGCTGCTAAAATCCTATTGGCTGTTAAAATCAGCCAATAGGATTTAAGCAGCTCTCTTTCCTATTGACTGATTCGAATTGGGGTTGGGAGTTTGTAATGTTAGGGGGTGGGAGTTTGTAATGTTAGGGGGTGGGAGTTTTTAATGTTAGGGGGTGTTTCTTTTTATTTTGTAGCAAAAGAGCTGATTTATTTAGGGCAATGGCCTACAAAAGGGCCTTCCTTTTAAGGGCTATTGGTAGTTTAGATTAGGGTTCTTTTATTTTGGGATGTTTTTTTTTTTTTTTAAAAAGGGGTATTAGAATAGGAATAATTTTTATTATTTTGTATAATTCGTTTGTTAGTTTGTGTAATGTTTTTTTTTCTTTTTGGGGTGGGTTTTCTTTTTTTTAGAATAGCCATTTTTTTATATTTTTAATGGGCAGCAACATAGCTGAATGCCCTTTTAAGGGCAATGCCCATACAAATGCCCTTGGGCGATGGGTAGATTAGGTTTAATTTATTTTTATATTGTGGGTTTGGGGGGTGGGGATTTGTATACTGTTAGGGAGTGTTTTTTTTTTTCTTTTTTAGCAAAATAGCTGATTTCTTTAGGGCAATGCCCTACAAAAGGCCCTTATAAGGGCCCTCAGTAGTTTATTATAGATTAGGGTTTTTTATTTTGGAGGGTTTTTTTTTTTTTTAAAAAGGGGTATTAGAATAGGAATAATTTTTATTATTTTGTATAATTCGTTTGTTAGTTTGTGTAATGTTTTTTTTTCTTTTTGGGGTGGGTTTTCTTTTTTTTAGAATAGCCATTTTTTTATATTTTTAATGGGCAGCAACATAGCTGAATGCCCTTTTAAGGGCAATGCCCATACAAATGCCCTTGGGCGATGGGTAGATTAGGTTTAATTTATTTTTATATTGTGGGTTTGGGGGGTGGGGATTTGTATACTGTTAGGGAGTGTTTTTTTTTTTCTTTTTTAGCAAAATAGCTGATTTCTTTAGGGCAATGCCCTACAAAAGGCCCTTATAAGGGCCCTCAGTAGTTTATTATAGATTAGGGTTTTTTATTTTGGAGGGTTTTTTTTTTTTAAACAGGGTATTAGAATAAATATAATTATTGTTTTGGGTAATTTCGTTTGTTATTTTTTGTAACGGTAGTTTTTTTATTTTTTGTAATTTTAGTGTTTTTTTTGTAATGGTAGTTTTTTTATTTTTGTAATGTTAGTTGCTTTTTTTGTAATGTTAGTTGTTTTTTTTGTAATGTTAGGTTTTAGTGTAAGGCAGCTTAGGTTTTACTTTTATTTCACAGGTAAGTTTGTATTTATTTTAACTAGGTAGTTAGTAAATAGTTAATAACTATTTACTAACTAGTCTATCTAGTTAAAATAAATACAAACTTACCTGTGAAATAAAAACATAACGGCTAGATTATGAGTTTTGCGTTATGAGTGAAAAAGCCTCATAACGCTGCTATTTCACTACCGCTGCTATTACGAGTTTTGTAGGTATAGCTGTACCGCACACCCCTAATCTGCCGCCCCCAACGTCGCCGCCGCCAGTATACTAAAGTTATTAACCTATATTAAAGTCTAACCCTAATCCTAACACCCCTAACTTTAATATAATTAAAATAATTCCTTATTAACTATTTACTAACTATCTAGTTAAAATAAATACAAATTTACCTGTAAAATAAAACCTAACCTAAGTTACACTAACACCTAACATTACATTAAAATTAAATAAATTACATTAATTAAATACAATTAACTAAATTATATATATGTGTGTATAGATATATATTGTACCAAAACACCATCAAATATATATAGATATGTGTATTTATGAAAAAATAGAACATATTCTGCTATGTAAAGAATATTGGAATATTAACATTTCATGCCAGTTCAGTGTTCAATTTTTTTTTATATTTTTGTGTTCCATTAAGGTTTATAGGGAATACATTAATGTGGTGGCGATATTCTAAGTTCAGCTTTTTGTGCGTGTTGGGTTAGCACTTGTGAGCAAACTTTTTACTTTCATCTTATAATACGAGCGCTACCCGGCCCCCCCAAAAGCCCGCAAGTGGGAGCGCAAAGTATTGCTTCACTAGTAATCTAGCCCATAATAATAATAGTGTATATATGTATAAAAAATTCTGAATATGCATTTTTGACAGAAAATCATTTTGCTCAAATGTGCAATTATAAAAGCAAGGTAAAGAATGTAATTTGATTGTAGTAAAAAGGTAAAATGATATTGCAATTTCCCCCATTTCATATTTTTTATATAATTTGTTTGATGATGTTAAACAATTAAATTAGTATCACAGCGTTGCATCGTTTTGGCAGACAGGTGTCAAAGTTTCATTGTGTTTGTTCTATCTGCATTATTTTCTGTCAAAAGGATATACATTTCTTGTCATCATTTCGGAGTTAATATTGAGGACTATAAAATGATATCTTATATATCAACATTTATTTTTTGTAACTAATTAAAGCTTTGGACCAGTGTATACATCTAAATCTCATAGCAGTGTATCAACATGTTTAACCTTTTTAAAAACCTTTTAAAAACTTTATAAAAATGTTTCTTTAGCTCACATCAGGAGTTTATATGCTGCTTTGTAAGCTACACAGTTTTTTTTGTTTTTATTTTTGCTTTGGTTATTATAGTTTTTATATTTTCAAGTGGATCCCGGTGCTCTAAGTATTTCTAATCTTCCCACAAGTCAGAAAAGCATTGATCGAATTGCCCCTTGACAGACATATTAAAGTTTTATTAAATTAAATTTCCCACCTTAAAAACATTAGACATTTCCTTATACAAGACACAGCTAAGATTTTAATCCACTCTCTAATCATTTCCCGCCTCGACTATTGCAACTCCGTCCTCTCTGGTCTCCCTAGCTGCTGCCTAGCTCCTTTACAATCCACAATGAAGGCCTCTGCCAGACTCATCTTCCTTATACGTCGCTCTTCATCTGCTGCACCTCTGTACCAATCCCTTCACTGGCTTCCTCTTGCCTTCAGGATTAAACACAAAATTCTGACACTGACATACAAAGGCCTCAACTACACTGCTTCCCCCTATATCTCAGACCTTGTCTCCAGATACTCTCCCTCCCATCCCCTTTGCTCTGCTCACGACCTCCTACTCTCCTCCTCTCTTGTTACCTCCTCACATTCCCGTTTACAGGACTTCTCCAGACTGGCTCCCATCTTGTGGAACTCTCTGCCTTGCTCCACAAGACTCTCCCCTAGTTTTGAAAGCTTAACGTTTTTCCTAAAGACTATACTATTCAGGGATACATACAACCTACGCTAACCTTTCCTAATACCAGTTCCTCTCCTCCATTACTATCTGCTATGAACCCCCTTAGCATGTAAGCCTAAAGGTCCAACTGTTTTCAGATCACCTTAATAAGAGCTGACTACAACAGTGCGATTCTTGCCAGTGCCCTCTACCCATTTAATTCCCTATAAATTAAATGTTACCTTGTATACCACCTATGTTAATAGTGCTGTGGAATCTGTTGGCGCTCTACAAATAACCGATAATAATAATAATAATAAATTTTGTTAGAATTACATAATCATAAAAAGACAATGCAACAGCACTTAGTCTTAATTTAATATGAGTAGATTTTGTTGTGACAAATGTCAGTTTAACTTTATTTCCACGTGTATAACGTGGCAGCCATCAGCCAATAACAAAATGCTTATATGTATGTTCTGTAAATTCTTGCACATGCAAGGAGCACGTTCTTGCACATGTAGGAGCTGGTGCCTCAGAAAGAGTGCATATAAAAAGATTGTGCAATTTTTACTTAAGTGGTCTCTTAACTTCTATGACAAACCAAGTCATAAAAGATAGATAACCCCTTTACTACACATTCCTCAGCTTTGCATAACCAATATTGTTATGTTACTATACTTTGTAACCTCTAAATTTGCCTGTTTCTAAGCTTCTGCAGGCCACTTCTTATCTCAGTGCTTTTTATTAGCTTTGTAAATCTTGGAATAATAATTTAAATCTTGCACAAGAGACAGACAGTATTAGTTCATGTGTGCCATATAGATAACATTGTGCTCACTCCCATGGAGAATGATAATGTTTATACAAGAAACAGATTGGCTAAAATTCAAGATTATAAAAAAACACTGAGATAAGGGGCAGTCTGCAGGGGTTTAGATACAGTAGAGTTACAGAGGTAAAAAGTATATTAATATAACAGGGTTGGTTATGCAAAACTGGGGAAAGGGTAATAAAGGAATTATATATATTTTTAAACAATAACAATTTTCAAGTAGACTGTCCCTTTAAGGCCCAGTTATACCCAGACAAGAAGTGTTCACTACACACAACAAAAATAAAAAACTTTAACTTAACAATTTGTATGCAAAATATTTAAAATATTATTTATTTATTATTATTTATTATCGGTTATTTGTAGAGCGCCGACAGATTCCGCAGTGCTATATACAAAGGCGGAGTACAACAAAACAATTATAGGGATCAAATGGGTAGAGGGCCCTGCCAAGAGTTGCACTGTTGTAGTCAGCTCTTAAGAAGGTGATCAACAAACAGCTGGACTCTTAGGCTTACATGCTAAGGGGGTTCAGGGGATAGCAATGGAGGAGAGGAACTGGTATAAAGTAAGGTTAGCATAGGGTGTATGCATCCCTGAAAGTAGAGTCTTTAGGGAGCACTTGAAGCTTTTAAAACTAGAAGAGAGTCTTGTGGAGTGAGGCAGAGAGTTCCACAAGATGGGAGCCAGTCTGGAGAAGTCCTGTAAACGGGAGTGTGATGAGGTGACAAGAGAGGAGGAGAGTAGGAGGTCGTGAGCAGAGTGAAGGGGGTGGGAGAGAGAGTATCTGGAGACAAGGTCTGAGATATAGGGGGGAACAGTGCAGTTGAGGGCTTTGTATGTCAGAATGAGAATTTTGTGTTTGATCTTAGAGGCAAGAGGAAGCCAGTGAAGGGATTGGCAGAGAGGTGCAGCAGATGAAGAGTGACGTGTAAGGAAGATGAGTCTGGCAGAGGCATTCATTATGGATTGTAAAGGAGCTAGGCGGCAGGTGGGGAGACCAGAGAGGACAGAGTTGCAGTAATCGAGGCGGGAGAGAATCAGAGAGTGGATTAAAATCTTAGTTGTGTCTTTTGTAAGGGAGTGTCTAATTTTAGAGATGTTTTTAAGGTGGAAGTGGCAGGCTTTAGCCAATGACTGAATGTGAGGGGCGAAAGAAAGATCTGAGTCAAATGTGACCCTGAGACAACGGGCATGCGGGGTAGGGTTAATGATGGAATTGTCGACAGTTATAGAGAGATTGGGGGTGGAGAGTTTTGAAGAAGGGTGGAAAATAAGGAGCTCAGTTTTGGAGAGATTTAGCTTGAGGTAGTGAGAGGACATTCAGTTAGAGATGTGAGAAAGACAGTTAGTGACATGGGTTAGCAAGGAAGGAGAAAAGTCTGGTGCAGAGAAGTAGATTTGGGTGTCATTGGCATACAAATGAGATTGTAAACCGTGGCAACCTAGTGATGACGTGTAGATTGAGAAGAGAAGGGGACCGAGGACAAAGTCTTGCGGTACTCCGACAGAAAGTGGTGATGGGGCAGAGGAGGCCCCAGAGAAGGCTATACTAAAGGTACGGTTTGACAGGTAGGAAGAGAGCCACGAGAGGGCTGTGTCACATATGCCGAAGGATTGGAGGGTTTGGAGCAAAAGAGGGTGGTCAACAGTGTCAAAGGCTGCGGACAGATCAAGGAGGATAAGCAGAGAGAAGTGGCCTTTTGATTTTGATGTAAGTAGGTCATTGGTAACCTTAACAATTGCTGTCTCTGTGGAGTGATAGGGACGAAATCCAGATTGCAATGGGTCAAGGAGGGAGTTTATTGTAAGGAAATGGGATAGGCGTGCATAAGCTAGTTTTTCGAGAAGCTTTGATGCAAGAGGGAGGAGGGAAATAGGGCGGTAGGTGGATGGGAAGGTAGGATCAAGGGAAGGTTTTTTGAGGATAGGTGTGACCAGTGCATGTTTCAGCGATGAGGGAAATATACCGGTGCTGAGGGAGAGGTTGAAAGTGTGTGTGAGCATAGGGCTAAGGGTGGCAGAGAGGGAGGGGAGTAGCTGTGAGGGGATAGGGTCAAGGAGACAGGTAGTGAGGTGATAGAGCAGTATAAGTGCCGAAACTTCTTCCTCAGTAACAGGGGAGAATGAGCTAAGTTTAAGGTTATGTGGGTTGTGGTTGATTGAGAGCATTTGAGGGGGTGAGAGAATGGAATTATGTTGAGAGCTGATTTCATTTCTGATGGAGTCGATTTTGTTATTGAAGTGGTTGGCAAAGTCTTGAGCTGAGAAGTTGTATTAGGAGGTGGGGGAGGGCGGAGAAGAGTATTGAAAGTGGAGAACAAACGTCTTGGGTTTGAAGAAAGATTAGAGATAAGATTAGAGAAGTAGTGTTGCTTATGGAAATTAAGGGCAGAGCAGTTGGAGTTCAAGATAAATTTGTAATGTTGAAAATCAGCTGAACTCCTAGATTTTCTCCAGTGCCGCTCAGCAGTACGGGAACATCTGCGTAGGTATCGTGTCAGAGGAGTATGCCACTGCCAGGGCTGAGGATGAGTGTTTGATTTACGAGCTATGGTAAGAGGGGCGAGATTGTCAAGGACGGATGCAAAGGTGGAATTATAGTGGCAGATAGATTGGACAGGGCAGGAAAAGGAGGAGAAGGATGAGAGGAGAGGTTTGAGGGAATAAGAAAGCTGTTGTTGATCTAATGACATAATGCTTCTGTGAAGTTTCGTGTGAGGAGCAGAAGGAGGGAGAGTTGTAGGGAGGGATGATATGTTGCAAGTAAGGAGATGGTGGTCAGAAAGAGGAAAGGGGGAGATTATGAAGTTTGAGAGGGTGCAACGATAGCTAAAGAACAGGTCAAGGGAGTAACCATCTTTCTGAGTGGGAGAATCAGTCCATTGTGACAAACCGAAAGAGGAAGTGAGTTGCAGAAGTTGTTTTGCAGAGGAGGCAGTGGGATTGTCAAGAGGGATGTTGAAGTCACCAAGAATGAGGGAAGGAGTGTCTGAGAAAAGGAAATAAGGTAGCCAGGAAGCCAAGTGATCTAGAAATTGAGTTGAGGAGCCGGGAGGATGGTATATGACTGCAACACGTATAGAACAAGGAGAGAATAAGCAAATCATGTGGGTTTCGAATGAGGAAAATGTGAGGCAAGAGATGGGATGTATTTGTTGAAAGGTGCAACGAGAGGAAAGTAAAATACCTACACCACCTCCTTGTCTATTACCAGACCTAGGAGTGTGGCTGAAGTGGAGACCCCCATGTGACAGAGCAGCAGTGGATGTTGTGTCTAGGGGAGAGAGCCAGGTTTCTGTTAGGGCCAGAAGGTTGAGAGAGTGGGAGATAAAGAGGTCATGTATAGAAGTGAGTTTATTGCAAACAGAGCGAGAGTTCCAAAGTGCACAAGTGAAAGGGGAAGTGGCTTTTGATGCAAGAGGAATGTGAGTAAGGTTGTCAGAGTTTTGTTTTTTGAGTCTGTGGGATGGTATACATGGATGTGCACGGCTAGGCAGTTGTTGGGGACCAGGATTAGGGGAGATGTCACCAGCAGTTAGTAAAAGCAAGAGGGAGAGTGACATGAGATGAGATACAGATTTGCAGTAGTGAGACTGCTTTTGAGACAAGGTGCAGGGGGGAGAGAGAGTGTTTAGGAATAGGTAAAGTTCATGAGTACAAAAGTAAGGTGAGTTTAAGAGAGATGGGCTAATGAACAGTGCAGGTGGAGAGGGAGAAGGAGTAATTAAATAATGTAGTTTGTTATAGAGACAGAAGGCAACAAAAAGGAATAAGAAGATATTAGGCATTTTTACAAAAGAGGGAACCAGTTAAACACATAAGGCACAGTATTACAGTAGCAATTGCATAAGAAAACATTAAGGTATATCAAACATAATATTACAAAAGTACCTGCCTTTTTCTTGCCCATTGCCCAATCCTTGTTTAATTCTTGTATAATTCTATTGCTAGTGCCTCACTTATAAAATGTTCACTTTGAAAATGTGAACATATGTTATAGCAATGCACATCCCAGTGCAATGCACATCCCAAACTAGTGAGAAATATAATAGATAGATGATAGATAGATAGATAGATAGATAGATAGATAGATGATAGACAGATGGACAGATAGCTAGATAGATTGATAAATAGATTCAGAGAAATAGATAGATGATGGATATATGATAGGTAGATAGATAGATAAATTGATAGATAGATAGATAGATAGATAGATAGATAGATAGATGATATATAGAAAGATAGATAGATAGATGATATATAGAAAGATAGATAGATAGATAGATAGAAGAATATTGTCCGAGAGAAGCAGAAATGAAAAAAAGAAAACCTGATGTGTATTTTCTGGACTGTGTATATTGGAGTTTGAAATGTGATAAATAACTGCATTAGAAAACTAAATACAGAGGGTCTCTATTTACGTACCAGAAGAGAGTTACAGGAGATTAAAAAAAACACCAGAGTGCAGTGAATAGTTGCAGATTGACAGGGTCTCTATTCACGTACCAGAAGAGAGTTACAGGAGAGTAAAAAAAACACCAGAGTGCAGTGAATAGTTGCAGATTGACAGGGTCTCTATTCACGTATCAGAAGAGAGTTACAGGAGAGTAAAAAAACCACCAGAGTGCAGT
>NC_069503.1:707824571-707927071 GCF_027579735.1 Bombina bombina | reverse complement strand
TTAATGTTTATTTCTTTTGTTTGTATTGGTATGACCAAAAAAAGTGGAGAAAAAAAGCCAAAGCTAACACATTCCACAAAAAACTCCAAAAATGGACTGGACAAAATTGGCATCTTCTCAAAATTGTAAGAGATAATTTAATTCCAAGTTTGTTATGCTCCTGTAATTTGTAATTAAACTCACCTGTATCAATTAACTTATATGACAATATAGAAATCACACCGGCAGCCAGTTAAAATGGTGAAAAATATACTCAACTTTTCTTTTTTGTGTCTCTGTATGTCAAACTGCGCATGGAGAAGAGAAAGAGCAGCAAATAATTGTCTGAGGATTTAAGAACAAAAATCGAGGAAAAGCATGGACATTCTCAAAGTTACAAGTCTATCTCCATAGATCTTAATGTTCCTATGTCCACTGTGCGCAACATTTTCAAGAAGTTTACAGTCCATGGCACTGTAGCTAATCTCCCTGGATGTGGACGAAAGAGAAAGATTGATCAAATTTTGCAACAAAGGATTGTTCGAATGGTGGATAAAGAACCCTAATCAACTTTCAGAAAAATTCAAGTTGACCTTCAGGTAGAGGGTACAAATGTGCCAGCTCGCACTAAACATCGCCATCTGAATGAAAAGGAATGCTATGGTAGGAGACCCAGGAGGACCCCACTGCTAACACAGAAACATAAAAAAGTTAGATTGAAGTTTGCCAAAAATTACCTGAGGAAGACAAAATCCTTTTGGGAGAATGTGCTGGGGACAGACAAAACAAAATTACACCTTTTTGATAAAGTCCATCATTCTACTGTTTTCAGAAAAAGAAATGAGGTTTTTAAAGAAAAAAATACAGTCCCTATAGTCAAACATGGTGAAGGGTCAATGATGTTTTGGGGTTGCTTTGCTGCTTCAGGTACTGGATTTCTTGACTGTGTGCATGACATTATGAAATCTGATGACTAGCAAAGAATTCTGTGGTGCAACGTAGGGCCCAGTGTCCGAAAGTTGGGTCTACGTCAGAGGCCATGAGTCTTACAGCAGGACAATGACCCAAAGAATACATCAAAAATCACCCAGAAAATGGTTTAAGACAAAGTGCTGCAGAGTACTGAACTGGCCAGCAATGAGTCCAGATCTCAATCCCATAGAGCACCTGTGGAGAATTCACAAAACAGCAGTTGGGAAAAGGAACCCTCCCAATCTGAGAGACCTGGAGCAGTTGGCAAAAGAAGAGCGGTCCAAAATTCCAGTAGAGAGGTGTAAGAAACTCATTGATGTTTACAGGAAGCGATTGATTTCAGTTATTTTTTCCAAGGTGTGTGTGCTACCAAATATTAAATTGAGGGTGCCAATAATTTTGTCCAGTCCATTTTTTTAGTTTTGCATGGAATGTGTCAGATTTGTCTTTTTTTTTTCTCCATTTATTTGTATCATACCAATACAAACAAGAGAAATATACACGAGACTGCCTAAACATTTGTAATTGAAACAATTTTCTGGGCAAAGTGGTGCATTATCTGACAGAAATGCAGGTGTGACAATATTTTGGCCATGACTGTATAAATGTGCATATACGTCTGTAAATACATAAATACAAATGTAAATACATAAATACATATGTATACACACACACACACATATATATATACATATATACACATCTTTATACATGTATATGTATGTATCTCACTGTTAAAGCCCTTTATCTGCCTTTTTTTTCCTAACACTTGAGACCTCATATCTTTGAGTCATTATATCTTTTTGTGCAATTTTTTAAAATAATTTGTATTAGATAGTGTTATTATGAGTGTAACTGTACTTTGTAATGTATTTGTGATGTTTTTTGTGACACTTTTTTTTTTGCAAAACAGTTCACCAGAGCTATGGGAACACAGTAATTATTCTAGCGTAATTCGTAATTGCCCTAAAGTCAATGCCCACATACACCTGAGATAAATTCCATTTCACTTGCTCGTAACTGTAAGCATGCCACTTGTAATCTGGCCCTTTATGATGTCTACCTTTGGGTTTAATGGGTTTTTTTTTATCATGTATCTGTATTGATATTAAAAGGATATAAAAATACTATTGCTGTGGATAGATAGACATGAGAGGCAGTTTTCAGCTTAAAGACCTTTAATTTCTTACAGCATTTTCTTATTTAAAAAAATGAGTGCTCTCATACTATTGTACTAGGTCTAGTTTGAATGTGAGCAGCAAATCCAAAGCTCATACAGGTAAATTTTACTGGAACACAAACAGAATGAAGTGGAGAGTGCTAAAGGCAGCTGTGACTTTGATATTAAGCGTCCATTATAGCATGTATCTAGACAAAGAAAACACCATTTATATCTTGTGTGGGGAAATTTGGCACATGGTTTTCCATCACCAAAAATAAGAAAAAAGCTTTTTCCAGCATCTTTTCAATGATTTTTGGACTTTTCAAATTCTACATCTTATATCTGTTGAAAACACATTTAACCACATTAAAGACGATCATCAATTTGCTAATTTACGAATCTAATGACATGCTTGGAGTTTAAAATTTGATAGTTATAAAACTAATTTAAATTATTTGAAATTATTATTTACACATAGGTCATGAATTCATATTTATGGTAAAGTCAAACACCTGCACTCAATATTAGGCAGCCACAATTAACATACAATTAATTATCTTTCATGTTTATCTTCTGTTTTGCTGTCTTGCATAAAAATCTCTGAAAATCCTAAAACAACTTGAAAAGTCTCTGATACAAAAAATTGCAACCCCTTTGGAAACACTTTTGAAAGACTGGTTCTGAAAATGTTTGTAATTGTTAAATATTAGCATATTAATTTTGTTATGGTAAAGTGATGTTACAGACACAAGTAAGAAACTGACAAGGTATGTTCCAACGTGTGCTTGAGGATGGGTTAAGGATGTTCCTCTAAACTGTGACTCATTTGGGAGTGAAAAGACAAAATTGCCCTTGTGTAGTTCCCCATCTCATGGTTGTCTCTCTCTATGTAAAAGCTGATGAGGTTGTCATGTTTTTCTTTTGTTTTGCTTTGTCCATATGTAAGAGTGGATTGTTTTAAGAAAGGTGTTGTTTTTTTCATTTTTTTTTTTTTATAGAAACATTTTTAATTCCATTCTATGTGGATGTAAATGAACAGTTTCAAGTTAAAAGGCGCTTCATTGATTTCAATGGAAATGATCTCGTTGTTGGTCGGACAAGGAAGTTTACACATCTCTGTGAAATTGGCAATTTGTGAGCGGTGAAACTGTAGCAAGTTTTTTGTTATTGTCATATTAGTTTCATAAATGAATTCTATTGAGTCTAGACCAATGTATCTTTTTTTTAAAAAACCTAACATTGATTTGACTCCAACTAGATAATGAGGCCCATCTATCAAGCTCCATATGGAGCTTGACGCCCCATGTTTCTGGCGATCCTTCAGGTTTGCCAGAAACAGCAGTTATGAAGCATCCGTCTAAAGACCGCTGCTCCATTCAACCCGATTGAGTACAATTGGGTTGATTGACACCCTCCTGCTGGTGGCCGATTGGCCGCGAGTCTGCAGTGGGCGGCGTTGCACCAGCAGCTCACAAGAGCTGCTGGTGCAATACTGAATATGGAGAGCGTATTGCTCTTCGCATTCAACGATCTCTGTCGGACCTCATCCACACTGTCGGCAGACATTTGATAAATAGGCCTCAATGCCTGATCAATAATGTAGTTTTTTTTATGACATTACACAATAAACAAAATGTATATATTAATTAGTATTCCTATTAATAGTAGGTGTTTGTATTTATTAGTGTGCAAGCAAAAACAGTTTATTTTCAAATCATAATACAAGGCAACCTGATGTGCGCAAAAAGTTTCCTCGAGCCCGAGTGTTAATTAGCGCTCCACTTGTAATCTGCCTCAATATATTTTTGACCACTAAGTGCAGAAAGTAGTTTCCATCCACCCTGTTCCAGCTTGGAAGAAAAAAGCTACATGTCTTTAAAACCAGTGCTAAAATATAACATGCAAGTTCACATTAAGCTGGATAATATGCAGGCTTCTTGATTTGTATTGAATATGTGTCTGGTGGTTGAAACCCACTGTAATGAACTAGCCCACAAATCACAGCTTAATGGGAATCTACTTATACATATTGCTTAATTAAAAGTTGTGAGCTTATTAACATGTGTCTTTGGCACTGAGCTTTGGGGATGTAATCTCTGTGCAAATAAGACAGGGTTGTAAAAGTTTTATAGATCTACACTGATGTGAAGTTTCATACTTTAATAACCTATTATTTTGCTAAGAAGGCTTGAAGTACCAGAGTATTACACTTGCTTTATTGTAAAGCATATGAAATTGACAAAATATTAAATGTAATCTTAATTATTCCCTATGTATTTAATAAATAAACCTTCTAGATTCAAAGTTCCTTTTATATAGCATTCGTTTCCCTGACACTTTTTTTTCTTGTAATAATAGTTTTAAATTGATCTTCTGGGATAGATTTGAATTTTAATGCAGTATTAGGTATATATTGTTTAATCAAGAACTTTTAAGTACAATTTAATTACAGTAAGTATTTTTGCTGGTTTCTTTTTTGAAAAATTACTTTTTTATGATAGCTAATTAGCCATAACTAAGCGTCACTGATAATCATGTTAAAAAAAAAACAAAAAACTAATAACATTTTGTTGTTTAAAAAGAAAGATAATCCCTTTATTACCCATTCCCCAGTTTTGCATAACCAACACAGTTCTAATAATACACGTTTTACTTCTGTAATTACCTTATCTAAGCTTCTGCTGACTGCCCCCTTATTTCAGTTCTTTTGACAGACTTGCATTTTAGCCAATCAGTGGTCACTTAACGTGCATGAGCTCAATGTTATCTATATGAAACACATGAACTAATGCCTTCTTGTGGTCAAAATGCATTCAGATTAGAGGCAGTCTTCAAGGTCTAATAAATTAGCATATGAACCTCCTAGTTTTAGCTTTTAACTAAGAATACCAAGAGAACAAAGCAAAATTGATGATAAAAGTAAATTGGGAAGTTGTTTAAAATTACATGCTCTATTTAAATCATTTGGGACTTGACTGTCCCTTTAACACAGAATAGTAAGCAATATATACAGGGAGTGCAGAATTATTAGGCAAGTTGTATTTTTGAGGATTCATTTTATTATTGAACAACAACCATGTTCTCAATGAACCCAAAAATATTAATATATATACATTAATATCAAAGCTGAATATTTTTGGAAGTAGTTTTTAGTTTGTTTTTAGTTTTAGCTATTTTAGGGGGATATCTGTGTGTGCAGTTGACTATTACTGTGCATAATTATTAGGCAACTTAACAAAAAACAAATATATACCCATTTCAATTATTTATTTTTACCAGTGAAACCAATATAACATCTCAACATTCACAAATATACATTTCTGACATTCAAAAACAAAACAAAAACAAATCAGTGACCAATATAGCCACCTTTCTTTGCAAGGACACTCAAAAGCCTGCCATCCATGGATTCTGTCAGTGTTTTGATCTGTTCACCATCAACATTGCGTGCAGCAGCAACCACAGCCTCCCAGACACTGTTCAGAGAGGTGTACTGTTTTCCCTCCTTGTAAATCTCACATTTGATGATGGACCACAGGTTCTCAATGGGGTTCAGATCAGGTGAACAAGGAGGCCATGTCATTAGATTTTCTTCTTTTATACCCTTTCTTGCCAGCCACGCTGTGGAGTACTTGGACGCGTGTGATGGAGCATTGTCCTGCATGAAAATCATGTTTTTTCTTGAAGGATGCAGACTTCTTCCTGTACCACTGCTTGAAGAAGGTGTCTTCCAGAAACTGGCAGTAGGACTGGGAGTTGAGCTTGACTCCATCCTCAACCCGAAAAGGCCCCACAAGCTCATCTTTGATGATACCAGCCCAAACCAGTACTCCACCTCCACCTTGCTGGCGTCTGAGTCGGACTGGAGCTCTCTGCCCTTTACCAATCCAGCCACGGGGCCCATCCATCTGGCCCATCAAGACTCACTCTCATTTCATCAGTCCATAAAACCTTAGAAAAATCAGTCTTGAGATATTTCTTGGCCCAGTCTTGACGTTTCAGCTTGTGTGTCTTGTTCAGTGGTGGTCATCTTTCAGCCTTTCTTACCTTGGCCATGTCTCTGAGTATTGCACACCTTGTGCTTTTGGGCACTCCAGTGATGTTGCAGCTCTGAAATATGGCCAAACTGGTGGCAAGTGGCATCTTGGCAGCTTCACGCTTGACTTTTCTCAGTTCATGGGCAGTTATTTTGCGCCTTGGTTTTTCCACACGCTTCTTGCGACCCTGTTGACTATTTTGAATGAAACGCTTGATTGTTCGATGATCACGCTTCAGAAGCTTTGCAATTTTAAGAGTGCTGCATCCCTCTGCAAGATATCTCACTATTTTTGACTTTTCTGAGCCTGTCAAGTCCTTCTTTTGACCCATTTTGCCAAAGGAAAGGAAGTTGCCTAATAATTATGCACACCTGATATAGGGTGTTGATGTCATTAGACCACACCCCTTCTCATTACAGAGATGCACATCACCTAATATGCTTAATTGGTAGTAGGCTTTCGAGCCTATACAGCTTGGAGTAAGACAACATGCATAAAGAGGATGATGTGGTCAAAATACTCATTTGCCTAATAATTCTGCACTCCCTGTATATAACTGTAGAGTTGTAACAAATGAATTATTTATCCTAATGCTATTTTTTATTGTTTTAATAGTTTTTTATGCATTGCATTTTATATGTAAATATATTATACCATGTTTATGCTTAATTTATAATGTTTTATTTGTCTGTTGTTTTTTTAAACCAACTGAAACAAACATACACACACATTTGTTTACAATCTTGTTTATTAATATTTTAACCCCTTAAAGGGACATTATACACTCATTTTTTCTTTGCATAAATGTTTTGTAGATGATCTATTTATATAACCCATAAAGGTTTTTTTAAATTTTTTTATAGTTTTGCTTATTTTTTAATAACATTGCTTTGCTTTTCAGACTCCTAACCAAGCCCCAAAGGTTTATGTGAATACCGTCAGCTACCTTCTCCAGCTTGCTCCTGCTTGTGTAAATGGTCTTTTCATATGCAAAAGAAGGGGGAGGGGGGGAGTGTCTTATTTCCCACTTGCAGTGGGCTTTCAGCTACCTTTTCAACGGAGCTAAACTGAGAGCTTCTAAGTAAGTTTTTAAACAGTTTTATACTGGATTTTTATATCCGTATCTGTGCATTGTATTCTTTATAGTAGTGTCTATTACATGCAGTTATATGAAAATGAGTGTATACTGTCCCTTTAATGACCGAGGACGTTCAGGGTACTTCCGCAAAAAAAATACTGTTAACGCCTGAGGACGTACCCTGCACATCCTCAGTCTGGAAAGCAGCTGGAAGTGATCCTGCTCTCTTCCAGCTGCTTTCCGGTTATTGCAATCGAGGCATCCTGCAATAACCTTTCTTACCCCTCCGGTGCAGAGAGAGCCACTCTGTGGACCTCTCTGCACCGGACATCGATGGCCGGTATCGTTGGTGGGTGGGAGCTGGTCTCGGAGGCGGGTGGGCGGCCATCAATGGTTCCAATAAGTAAGAGGGGGCAGGATCGGGGGCGGGGTTGCCAGGGGCGCATGGATGCGCACACGGGGGAGGCGGGCGGGCCCATGCATGGGGAGCGGGTGGGAACCGCTACACTACAGAAAGATGTTAGTCAATAAGTGAGAAAAGGGGGGGGGGGAAATGCATAAAAATCTGATCTAAGGGATCTGGGAGGGGGTGGGGGGTTGGTCTTTGGGGAGGGAGCTACACTACAGAAAAAAAGATAATAAAAAATAATAATTGTATTTTATTCTAAATTGGTTACTGGCAGACAGCTGCCAGTACCCAAGATGGCTCCCAATAAGGCAGAGGGGGAGGGTTAGAGAGCTGTTTGGGGGGGGGGGGGGATCAGGGAGGTTGGGGTCCAAGGGGGGCTCCTACACATCAGCATATGTAAATATGCTTACATTTCATATATATATTCCTTTTATTTTAGTACTGGCAGACTTTCTGCCAGTACTTAAGATGGCGGGGACAATTGTGGGGTGCGGGAGGGAAGAGAGCTGTTTGGGAGGGATCAGGGGTTGTGATGTATCAGATGGGAGGCTGATCTCTACACTAAAGCTAAAATTAACTCTGCAAGCTCCCTACAAACTACCTAATTAACCCCTTCAATGCTAGCCATAATACATGTGTGATGCGCAGCAGCATTTAGCGGCCTTCTAATTACCAAAAAGCAACGCCAAAGCCATATATGTCTGCTATTTCTGAACAAAGGGGATCCCAGGGAAGCATTTACAACCATTTGTGCCATAATTGCACAAGCTTTTTGTAAATAATTTCAGTGAGAAACCTAAAGTTTGTGAAAAAGTTAGTGAAATAGTGAACAATTTTTTTTATAAAATCGCTTTTGGCGGTGAAATGGTGGCATGAAATATACCAAAATGGGCCTGGATCAATACTTTACGTTGTCTACTACACTACACTAATGCTAACATTAACCCTACAAACTCCCTACAAGCTCCCTAATTATCCCCTTCACTGCTGGGCATAATAAATGTGTGGTGCGCAGCGGCATTTAGCGGCCTTCTAATTACCAAAAAGCAATGCCAAAGCCATATATGTCTGCTATTTCTGGAGAAAGAGGATCCCAGAGAAGCATTTACAACCATTTGTGCCATAATTGCACTAGCTGTTTGTAAATAATTTCAGTGAGAAACCTAAAATTGTGAAAAATGTAACTTTTTTTTAATTTGATCGCATTTGGCGGTGAAATGGTGGCATGAAATATACCAGAATGGGACTAGATCAATACTTGGGGTTGTCTACTACACTAAAGCTAAAATTAAGCCTAGAAGCTCCCTACATACTCCCTAATTATCCCCTTCACTGCTGGGCATAATACAAGTGTGGTGCACAGTGGCATTTAGCAGCCTTCTAATTACCAAAAAGCAAAGCCAAAGCCATATATGTCTGCTATTTACGAACAGAGGGGATCCCAGTGAAGTATTTACAACCATTTATGCCATAATTGCATAAGTTGTTTGTAAATAATTTCCATGAGAAACCTAAAGTTTGTAAATAAAATTGTGAAAAAGTGAACAATTTTTTTTATTTGATCGCATTTAGTGGTGAAATGGTGGCATGAAATATACCAAAATGGGCCTAGATCAATACTTTGGGATGTCTTCTAAAAATATATATATATATATATATATATATATATATATATACACACACACATGTCAAGGAATATACAGGGATTCCTGAAAGATATCAGTGTCCCAATGTCACTAGCGCTAATTTGAAAAAAAGTGGTTTGGAAATAGCAAAGTGCAAAGTTAGAAAAAGTGTGTTTTTTTTCATCAGATTTTGTATTTTTTTATAGCAAATTATAAGATAAGATACAGGTACAGTAAATACATGGGTACAGTAAATGAGTAAGAGGAAAATTACAGCTAAACACAAACACCGCAAAAATGTAAAAATAGTCTTGGTCCCAAATGGACAGAAAATGGAAAAGTGCTGCGGTCATTAAGGGGTTAAATTTAGTGCACACATTGAACTCACTGTCATAAATGCTCACTCCAGTTCTCAAGTTCAATAATTTATGCACTGTCATGTCCTCTACAAAAACTCATTCATGGGGCACAATCTTGTTTGTGTCTCTTAGAAAGATACAAAGCAGCAAGCCACCAAGGTCATAAATTATCATTTTAAAAAAGGTTAAAATCCTTTAAAAAAATAAAAAACAAACACATTTTAAGTGTTTTGCACAGAAATGATTAGTCGCTATTTTTTTTACAGTTCATGCCAAAATGGAAACGGCCATTAACAAATGATAGGAAATAAATCTTGTTTAAAAAAATCCTTGTGAAAATTACAAAGTGACCATATAGCGATAGAAAAAGAGTGCCCATCTTGACAACCTTAAAGATGCATTCATATGGGTTAGCAGTGGTGAAGATGGAAACAGATTACAATGAATGTCAAGAAATCTATATAGTATAAGAAATCTCCTTTAAAAATCCAATTTTCATAACAGCAGTACTGTTAATGACAAACGTGATAGTGTGAGAGAGATATGATCAAATATTAAAAGTGAAATATGAAATCACCCCATTTGTAGATGTTGTCCTGAAGGGCCTACAGAAAATATGTCCATCCTGCCAAGATACATTTGGCATTCATATGGATACTTTGTGTTGAGGATGTCTTGTGATGACAATAGGTTAATATGACACATGCACATGAGTATTTTCCTTTGCAAGTGAACCAAGGGGTTACATGAGTAGAGCATTCCTGTAACCTCAAAAGATGTGAATGAACTGATGTATTTGTCAGTTTTGGGATACCTCCCAGTTTCTATTTCAAAAAGAGATACTTTTCACAAGAAAATTCCTTTTCCGGAGCTTTTCTGTTAAAAACACATTTGTAACAACAAGATTTAAAAAAATGATACAACATAGCATTTTGATCACTTGAGAAACTCTGTTTCTAATTTGGCCAGAATGCAAACAATCGGCTAGATTTAGAGTTTTGCGGCCAAAGGGGTGAGTTAGCTACGCATATTTTTTTTCCCCCGCACCTTTTAAACAACGCTGGTATTTAGACTTCTCTGAAGGGCTGCGTTAGGCTCCAAAAAGGGAGCATAGAGCATAATTTACTGCCACTTCAACTCTCAATACCAGCGTTGCTTACGGACGCGGCCAGCTTAAAAAACGTGCTCGTGCACGATTCCCCCATAGGAAACAATGGGGCAGTTTTATCTGGAAAAAACCTAACACCTGCAAAAAAGCAGCGTTCAGCTCCTAACGCAGCCCCATTGTTTCCTAAGGGGAAACACTTCCTAAGTCTGCACCTAACACCCTAACATGTACCCCGAGTCTAAACACCCCTAACCTTACACTTATTAACCCCTAATCTGCCGCCCCCACTATTGCTGATACCTGCATTTTATTATTAACCCCTAATCTGCCGCTCCGGACACCGCCGCAACCTACATTATCCCTATGAACCCCGAATCTGCTGCCCCTAACATCGCTGACCCCTATATTATAATTATTAACACCTAATCTGCCCGCCCCCCAACGTCGCCGCTACCTACCTACACTTATTAACCCCTAATCTGCCGACCGGACCTCGTCACCACTATAATAAATGTTAACCCCTAAACCACCTCACTCCCTCCTCAAAAACCCTATAATAAATAGTATTAACCCCTAATCTGCCCTCCCTAACATCGCCAACACCTAACTTCAAGTATTAACCCCTAATCTGCCAACCGGACCTCGCCGCTACTCTAATAAATGTATTAACCCCTAAAGCTAAGTCTAACCCTAACCCTAACACCCCCCTAAATTATTAAATAAATTAATCCTATTTAAAGCTAAATACTTACCTGTAAAATAAACCCTAATATAGCTACAATATAACGATTAATTATATTGTAGCTATTTTAGGATTTACATTTATTTTACAGGCAACTTTGTATTTATTTTAACCAGGTACAGTAGCTATTAAATAGTTAAGAACTATTTAATAGCTATCTAGTTAAAATATTTACAAAATTACCTGTAAAATAAATCCTAACCTAAGTTACAATTAAACACTACACTATCAATAAATTAATTAAATAAACTACCTACAATTATCTACAATTAAATCAACTAAACTAAATTACAAAAAAAAACAAAAAATAAATTACAAAAAACAAAAAAAGATCAGCCAATTCTGATCTGTTCCGATCAGCCAATAGAATGCGAGCTCAATCTGATTGGCTGATTGGATCAGCCAATCGGATTGAACTTGAATCTGATTGGCTGATTCAATAAGCCAATCAGATTTTTCCTACCTTAATTCCGATTGACTGATAGAATCCTATCAGCCAATCGGAATTCGAGGGACGCCATCTTGGATGACGTCACTTAAAGGAACTTTCATTCGTCGGGAGTCGCCGGAAGAAGAGGATGGATCCGCGTCGGCTGCTTCAAGATGGTCCCGCTCCGCGCCGGATGGATGAAGATAGAAGACGCCGCCTGGATGAACATGTCTACCGGTCCGGATGTCCTCTTCTTGCCGGATAGGATGAAGACTTCGGAGCCTCTTCTGGACCTCTTCTTGCCGGATAGGATGAAGACTTCGGACCCTCTTCTGGACGGATCAGTGATACCCGGTGTGGTGAAGATAAGGTAGGGAGATCTTCAGGGGCTTAGTGTTAGGGTTTTTAAGGGGGGTTTGGGTTAGATTAGATTAGGGGTATGTGGGTGGTGGGTTGTAATGTTGGGGGGGGGTATTGTATGTTTTTTTTTAAAATGCAAAAGAGCTGTTTACTTTGGGGCATGCCCCGCAAAAGGCCCTTTTAAGGGCTAGTAAGGTAAAAGAGCTGTTAACTTTTTATTTTAGAATAGGATAGGGCATTTTTTTTATTTTGGGGGGCTTTGTTATTTTTTAGGGGGCTTAGAGTAGGTGTAATTAGTTTTAAATTCTTGTAATCTTTTTTTATTTTTTGTAATTTAGTTTAGTTGATTTAATTGTAGATAATTGTAGGTAGTTTATTTAATTAATTTATTGATAGTGTAGTGTTAGGTTTAATTGTAACTTAGGTTAGGATTTATTTTACAGGTAATTTTGTAATTATTTTAACTAGATAGCTATTAAATAGTTCTTAACTATTTAATAGCTATTGTACCTGGTTAAAATAAATACAAAGTTGCCTGTAAAATAAATATAAATCCTAAAATAGCTACAATATAATTATTTGTTATATTGTAGCTATATTAGGGTTTATTTTACAGGTAAGTATTTAGCTTTAAATAGGATTAATTTTTTTTAATAAGATTTATTTTATTTCGTTAGATTTAAATTATTTTTAACTTAGGGGGGTGTTAGGGTTAGGGTTAGACTTAGCTTTAGGGGTTAATACATTTATTAGAGTAGTGACGAGGTCCGGGCCTGCAGATTAGGGGTTAATACTTGAAGTTAGGTGTCGGCGATGTTAGGGAGGGCAGGATAGGGGTTAATACTATTTATTATAGGGTTTTTGAGGCGGGAGTGAGGCGGTTTAGGGGTTAATAAATTTATTATAGTGGCTGCGAGGTCCGGTCAGCAGATTAGGGGTTAATAAGTGTAGGTAGGTGTCAGCGATGTTAGGGGCAGCAGATTAGGGGTACATAGGGATAATGTAGGTTGCTACGGTGTGCGGTCGGCAGATTAGGTGTTAAAAAATTTAATTATAGTGGCAGCGATGTGGGGTGCATAGGTAGTTTATGGGTGTTAGTGTACTTTAGAGCACAGTAGTTAAGAGCTTTATGATCCGGCGTTAGCCCATAAAGCTCTTAACTCCTGACTTTTTTCTGCGGCTGGAGTCTTGTCGTTAGAGTTCTAATGCTCACTTCAGCCAAAACTCTAAATACCATCGTTAGGAAGATCCCATTGAAAAGATAGGATACACAATTGGTGTAAGGGGATCTGCGGTATGGAAAAGTCGCGGCTGGAAAGTGAGCGTTAGACCCTTTCCTGACTGACTCTAAATACCAGCGGGCGGTCAAAACCAGAGTTAGGACCCCTTAACGCTGGTTTGGATGGCTAACGCAAAACTCTACATCTAGGGGTATGTATTTGGGAACAAATCGCAGATAGATTGTGATCAACTCCTATGGGGGGTAGTTATCATCGTGTCAACTTTCCTGCCTTCGCCGGCCCAATACGCCCGCCTAAACTCGCCTACCTTTGCCGCCGCGGACCTGAAAAAATACGCCTAAGTTATTAATAAATCTGTCAAAAAGCTGCGCACCAAGTACGGGGCGATGAGCAGCGGACTGTGAGAGTTATCACTCATCCGATCTCGCTGATCTTCGGCTTTTTGACAGCTTTATTGCTAGCCTGTCAATAAGCACTCACTGTAAACTACAGTGTTCTACCCCCTATACCGGCGCCCCCGGAGCCCCCCGCAACTAAATAAAGTTACTAACCCCTAAACCGCCGCTCCTAGACCCCGCCGCAACTATTATAAATGTATTAACCCCTAAACCGCTGCTCCTAGACCCCACTGCAACACTTATACATTTATTAACCCCTAAACTGCCGCTCCCGGACCCTGCCGCAACCTATATAAATTTATAAACCCCTAATCTGCCCCCCCTACACCGTCGCCACCTATAATACATTTATTAACCCCTATCCTGCCCCCCACTACACCGCCGCAACTGTAATAAATTTATTAACCCCTAAACCTAAGTCTAACACTAACTCTAACACCCCCCATAACTTAAATATTAATTAAATAAATCTAAATAATATTTCTATTATTAACTAAATGAATCCTATTTAAAACTAAATACTTACCTATAAAATAAACCCTAATATAGCTACAATATAAATAATAATTATATTGTAGCTATCTTAGGATTTATTTTTATTTTATAGGTAACTTTCAATTTATTTTAACTAGGTACAATAGCTATTAAATAGTTATTAAATATTTAATAGCTTACCTAGCTAAAATAAAGAGAAATTTACCTGTAAACTAAAAACTAACCTAAGTTACAATTACACCTAACACTACACTATACTTTAATACATGTTTCCTATTTAAAACTAAATACTCACCTGTAAAATAAACCCTAAGATAGCTACAATGTAATTAATAATTACATTGTAGCTATTTTAGGATTTATATTTATTTTACAGGTAACTTATTATTTATTTTACTATTTAATAACTACCTAGCTAAAATAAATACAAAATTACCTATAAAATAAATCATAACCTAAGTTACAATTAAACCTAACACTACACTATCATTAAATACATTAAATAAATTAACTACAAATAACTACAATTAAATACAATTACATAAACTAACTAAAGTGCAAAAAAAAAAAAAAAAGCTAAGTTACAAAAAATAAAAAACATAAGTTACAAACATTTAAAAAATATTACAACAATTTTAAGCTAATTACACCTAATCTAAGCCCCCTAATAAAATAACAAAGCCCCCCAAAATAAAAAAATTCCCTACCCTATTCTACATTAAAAAAAGTTCAAAGCTCTTTTACCTTACCAGCCCTTAAAAGGGCCTTTTGTGGGGCATGCCCCAAAGAAAACTGCTCATTTGCCTGTAAAAGAAAAATACAACCCCCCAACATTAAAACCCACCACCCACATACCCCTAATCTAACCCAAACCCCCCTTAAAATAACCTAACACTAATCCCCTGAAGATCATCCTACCTTGAGTCGTCTTCACTCAGCCGAGCCACCGATGGAACTGAAGAGGAGATCCGGAGCGCCAGAAGTGATCCTCCAAGGGGCGCTGAAGAAGTCTTCCATCCGATGAAGTGATCCTCCAAGCGGCACTGAAGAAGGCTTCCATCCGGGCGGTGTCATCTTCCAAGTGGCGCTGAAGATCATCTTCCATCCGGGCGATGTCATCTTCCAAGCGGGGTCTTCAATCTTCTTGCTTCAGGATCCATCTTCATCCCGCTGACGCGGAACATCCTTCTTCCCCGACTGTGGTATACCTTTAACTCTAACCCCTCCTATTTGGTCTCCACCCTATTTAAGGACTACCTGTAACACTCATTTACTGCCTGATTATTGAAGTCATAGCTACTCTGTTGTAGCTTTCCTTATTTCAGGTCTCCTATTGCTTGTATCCTGTGCAAACTGGTTTACTATGTTTACTTTTGCTTCATCTTGAATCTCTTACGATCTTATCGTTACTTTGTCATTACCGAGTCTGGATCATTCAACGGCCGGATCTACTTTTTCACCGCTACCCGGAAGTAAGCCGCATTCACACACGCTGCCTGTCCCAGACACGGATCTTCCAATGCGGTAACAGAATAACCACGGTCCTCAAGGTGGTAACGTACAAGAACAAAGCTAAAGCCTTTAAACTTCATACCTGCTTGTTTTTTGTCACCATTCTGAATTATTGGGCATATCCTATTACCTGCAACATCCAATATAAACAAACATTGTGTGTCTGTGGAATGTCTGAACTTGTAAATATTTTAGGCTGTGTGTGATTGCGTGAAGTAAAAAGGATCAATTGTTTCTACCATTTCTGATTCTGAGCGTGTCAGTATTTCTCTTTCATCTGTGGCCTCCGTTTACATATATATATATATATCGAACATAAGATATATATTATATTAATAAATCCTTATGTTTATTAACACTTAAGTCAGTAGTTAATATATAAATTCATCATATATTAACCCCTTAACGACCGAGGACGTGCAGGGTACGTCCTCAGAAAAAAGGCAGTTAATGCCTGAGAACGTACCCTGCACGTCCTCGGTTTGGAAAGCAGCTGGAAGCGATCCTGATCACTTCCAGCTGCTTTCCGGTTATTGCAGGATGCCTCGATATCGAGGCATCCTGCAATAACAATTTTTGCCCCTCCGGTGCAGAGAGAGCCACTCTGTGGCCCTCTCTGCACCGGACATCGATGGCCGCATTCGTTGGTGGGTGGGAGCGTAAATGGGAGGTGGGTGGGCGGCCATCGATGGCTTCTTAGTCAGAGAGGGGGGCGGGATCGGGGGCGGGATCGCCGGGGGCGCGCACAGGCGCGCGCGCGTGCACAGGGGGCGGCAGGAGGGCGCGTGCACGGGGAGGGAGCGGGTGGGAACCGCTTACACTACAGAAACTTGTACATATTTTTGTACAATAGAATAAAAAATAAAACGTAATTGAAGGGATCTGGGAGGGGGTGGGGGATTGATCTGGGGGAGGGGAGCTACACTACAGAAAAAACTGAAATAAATGAAAAAAAAAACATTTTTATATGCAAACTGGGTACTGGCAGACAGCTGCCAGTACCCAAGATGGCCCCCAATAAGGCAGTGGGGGGGGGGTAGAGAGCTGTTTTGGGGGGGATCAGAGAGGTTGGGGGCTAAGGGGGGATCCTACATAGCAGCATATGTAAATATGCTTCAAAAAAAAAAAAAAAGTAAAAAAAAAAACCTTTTATTTTAGTACTGGCAGACTTTCTGCCAGTACTTAAGATGGCGGGGACAATTGTGGGGTGGGGGAGGGAAGAGAGCTCTATGGGAGGGATCAGGGGGTCTGATGTGTCAGGTGGGAAGCTGATCTCTACACTAAAGCTAAAATTAACCCTGCAAGCTCCCTACAAGCTACCTAATTAACCCCTTCACTGCTGGGCATAATTCACGTTTTGTGCGCAGTGGCATTTAGCGGCCTTTTAATTACCAAAAAGCAACACCAAAGCCATATATGTCTGCTATTTCTGAACAAAGGGGATCCCAGAGAATCATTTACAACCATTTGTACCATAATTGCACAAGTTGTTTCTAAATAATTTCAGTGAGAAACCTAAAGTTTGTGAAAAAGTTGACTATTTTTTTTAATTTAATCGTATTTGGCGGTGAAATGGTGGCCTGAAATATACCAAAATGGGCCTAGATCAATACTTGGGGTTGTCTACTACACTACACTAAAGCTAAAATTAACCCTACAAGCTCCCTACAAGTTCCCTAATTAACCCCTGCACTGCTGAGCATAATACACTTGTGGTGTGCAGCAGCATTTAGCGGACTTCTAATTACTTAAAAACAACGCCAAAGCGATATATGTCTGCTATTTCTGAACAAAGGGGATCCCAGAGAAGCATTTACAACCATTTGTGCCATAATTGCACAAAATGTTTGTTAATGATTTCAGTGAGAAACCTAAAATTTGGAAAAATTTTACTTTTTTTTTTATTTGATCGCATTTGGCGGTGAAATGGTGGCATGAAATATACCAAAATGGGCCTAGATCAATACTTTGGGATGTCTTCTAAAAAAATATATATACATGTCAAGGGATATTCAGGGATTCCTGAAAGATATCAGTGTTCCAATGTAACTAGCGCTAATTTTGAAAAAAAGTGGTTTGGAAATAGCAAAGTGCTACTTATATTTATGGCCCTATAACTTGCAAAGAACATGTAAACATTGGGTATTTATAAACTCTGGACAAAATTTAGAAACTATTTAGCATGGGTGTTTTTTGGTGGTTGTAGATGTGTAACAGATTTTGGGGGTCAAAGTTAGAAAAAGTGTGTTTTTTTCCATTTTTTCCTCATATTTTATAATTTTTTTTTATAGTAAATTATAAGATATGATGAAAATAATGGTATCTTTAGAAAGTCCATTTAATGGCGAGAAAAACGGTATATAATATGTGTGGGTACAGTAAATGAGTAAGAGGGAAATTACAGCTAAACACAAAGACCGCAAAAATGTAAAAATAGCCTTGGTCCCAAACGGACAGAAAATGGAAAAGTGCTGTGGTCATTAAGGGGTTAAATGTCTCATATTGTTTAATCAGGCTACATAGAAGTTGTTTTCTGATTACTACAAAAAAGAGCAACAAGCTCTAATTTTAGGGCTAACCTTTATAACAAATGTGCAAATGCTTGTTTAGTGAAATACAAAGCTCAGAATACCACACCGACAGACTAACGACGAATGAAGGCTCCTTTAAGGGACGTCATCCAAGATGGCGTCCCTTCAATTCCGATTGGCTGATAGGATTCTATCAGCCAATCGGAATTAAGGTAGAAAAATCTGATTGGCTGATTGGCTGATTCAATCAGATTGAGATCGCTTTCTATTGGCTGTACCGATCAGCCAATAGAATGCGATCTCAATCTGATTGGCTGATTCAATCAGCCAATCAGATTTTTCCTACCTTAATTCCGATTGGCTGATAGAATCCTATCAGCCAATCTGAATTGAAGGGACGCCATCTTGGATGACGTCCCTTAAAGGAGCCTTCATTCGTCATTAGTCCGTCGGGGAAGAAGGATGTTCCGCGTCGGCGGGATGAAGATGGATCCTGAAGCAAGAAGATTGAAGTCCCCGCTTGGAAGATGACATCGCCCGGATGGAAGATGATCTTCAGCGCCGCTTGGAGGATCACTTCATCGGATGGAAGACTTCTTCAGCGTCCCTTGGAGGATCACTTCTGGCGCTCCGGATCTCCTCTTCAGTTCCATCGGTGGCTCGGCTGAGTGAAGATGACTCAAGGTAGGATGATCTTCAGGGGATTAGTGTTAGGTTATTTTAAGGGGGGTTTGGGTTAGATTAGGGGTATGTGGGTGGTGGGTTTTAATGTTGGGGGGGTTGTATTTTTCTTTTACAGGCAAAAGAGCAGTTTTCTTTGGGGCATGCCCCACAAAAAGCCCTTTTAAGGACTGGTAAGGTAAAAGAGCTTTGAACTTTTTTAATGTAGAATAGGGTAGGGAATTTTTTTATTTTGGGGGGCTTTGTTATTTTATTAGGGGGCTTAGATTAGGTGTAATTAGCTTAAAATTGTTGTAATATTTTTGAAATGTTTGTAACTTATGTTTTTTATTTACTTATTTTTTTTTATTTTTTGTACTTTAGTTAGTTTATGTAATTGTATTTAATTGTAGTTATTTGTAGTTAATTTATTTAATTAATTTAATGATAGTGTAGTGTTAGGTTTAATTGTAACTTAGGTTAGGATTTATTTTACAGGTAATTTTGTATTTCTTTTAGCTAGGTAGTTATTAAATAGTTAATAACTATTTAATAACTATTCTAACTAGCTAAAATAAATACAAAGTTACCTGTAAAATAAAAATAAATCATAAGATAGCTACAATATAATTATTTATATTGTAGCTATATTAGGGTTTATTTTAAAGGTAAGTATTTAGTTTTAAATAGGATTCATTTAGTTAATAATAGAAATATTATTTATATTTATTTAATTAATATTTAAGTTAGGGGGGTGTTAGGGTTAGTGTTACACTTAGGTTTAGGGGTTAATAATTTTATTACAGTGGCGGCGGTGTAGGGGGGGCAGGATAGGGGTTAATAAATGTATTATAGGTGGCGACGGTGTAGGGGGGGCAGACTAGGGGTTAATAACTATTATAGAAGGCGGCAGTATAGGGGGGGCAGGATAGGGGTTACTAGGTATAATGTAGGTTGCTGTGGGCTCCGGGAGCGGCGGTTTAGGGGTTAATATGTATAAAGCTTGCGTTGGGCTCCGGGGGCGGCGGTTTAGGGGTTAACATATTTATTATAGTGGCGGTGGGCTCCGGGAGCGGCGGTTTAGGGTTTAACATATTTATTATAGTGGCGGTGGGCTCCGGGAGTGGCGGTTTAGGGGGTAATATATTTATTTAGTTGCGGCGGTGTAGGGGGGGGCAGATTAGGGGTGTTTAGACTCGGGGTACATGTTAGGGTGTTAGGTGCAGACATTTCCCATAGGAATCAATGGGATGTCTGGCAGCAGCAAACTTGTACTTTCGCTATGGTCAGACTCCCATTGATTCCTATGGGATCCGCCGCCTCCAGGGCGGTGGATTGAAAACCAGGTACGCTGGGCCGGAAAAGTGCTGAGCGTACCTGCTAGTCATTTGATAACTAGCAAAAGTAGTCAGATTGTGCCGCACTTGTGTGCGGAACATCTGGAGTGACGTAAGAATCGATCTGTGTCGGACTGAGTCCGGCGGATCGAAGTTTACGTCACAAAATTCTACTTTTGCCGGTCTGTAGCCTTTGATAACTAAGGCGAATCAGCCTCGCCACAAATACGCTGCGGAATTCCAGCATATTTGAGGTTGACGGCTTGATAACTACCCCCCTATGTGTGTAAGGGAATAATTACCTAGTTAAAGTAACTTCCAGAGCTCAAAAATACTACTGGAACATAGCTTAACATATCTGATGAGTTAATAAGAGGCTTGTGGTTGTATCCACCAATCATGAGCTAGCTCTCAGCAGTGCATTGCTGATTCTGAGACTACCTATGCATACATTTCAAAAAAGATATCAGGAGATCTCTCTTAAAATTACAATCTCAATCATAAAAGTTTTATTTTGAATTTAATGTCCCTTTAATATGTGTGTAAACAATACAAAACCCCACACAAAGATATGGATAGAAGAACAATATTGCTACTCCCCTAAAAATATTGTGAAAAGTACATTACAGTATTGCAAAATAAATCTTTTTTTAAAGACAGTATATTTAGAAAAACTGATGTACTTGGTTTTTATTACAAAAAACATAGAAGCCTTTTATTTTTTTTTATATTTTTCTGGAACAAATATAAAACAATTTAAATTTAGTTTGGGCTTAAGGACTGACTAGATTTTTTTGAGAGAGTCATGTACAGTATAGAAGCATTCTATGTTTAGTGAATCACCTATGAATGATAACAAAGGAAATAGAGGGTCTGATTTTACTGGATAGTTATTTAGATTATTGCATCTCATTTTCATGCCACTTGAACAAATTAAATGTGCAGTGTAATATCATAAAGCAAAATAATATATTTGTTTATTATAATTCAAACATCAATAACTTGGGCTACTTTTGTATATACAGGAGAAAAAGACGATGGCGCTTACCAATTCTGGGGGTCCGTGTATAGGAGCAGCGTCAGCCTGCATCGTCTGGAGCTCTGGTAGACACGCCTCCGTTAAGGGCGTGCAATCGATCCACACAAAAAGAGAGCACTCCCGGGCTTCACAGGTATGCAAGCTAGGTCAGGATGTCAGCAAATCCAAACAGCAGCCTTCCATATGTCAAAAAATACTCACTAAGTCACCATCCACTTGAATAGTAAAAATTGCACTCTTTATTGGGATAAGTTAAGAACAAAAAGGAGCCTCAGTCCCATATGTGCATAGAATGGATCACAGCAAAAAGACTGCAGACATGTGTTGTGTGGTGCTCCACACTTGATCACTGCTATCTGTCTGCTGTGGCCATAGTCTCTATTTAAAGAGACATCAATTAACACTGATAACATGATAAAAACAATCAATTAACCCATTCCTGCCTGGAACGATATCTTACTTGGCATATATACCTATTTATTTGTACTTAGGAAAATTATTTAAGACCTCCTGTAGGAGTGAATGGCCCCTTTTTTTTTATAGGTTACATATTAATTAATTCTAACTCAGGATGTTAGCTAATAGAAGAGTGGACTATTTTAAAAATAAATTATTATTGGAGTTAATGCATATGCTATTAGATGCTAAGACATAGATGCATATTTACCCTGGTTTGCATTATACCAGAGCCGATACGTATCCTTAAGAGGTAAATAGTCCTTATATATATGTTGCAAAAAGGGGTATATGTTGCAAAATATTTGCTGACCCCAAATAAACAAGTTAGCATCACTTTCTTTGTGTCATACTCGACTGAGTGGGTTCAGGGGTATGGAGCATGTGCAAGGTAATGGCTGAGTAGAGCTGAGAGGATGTGAAAAGGTGAGTAGGAAACACAGAACAAAGAAGGTCTTTTCTTAAAGAAACTTTACTAAGGTAATGCAAGGAAAACAAGAGGTAAAGCAAATCGAGGTTATATTCCAAACTGATAATAAACAAACAAAAGTCTTTGGTAAAAGAACAGTTCAAGCAGAAGTCCTTCAACAGACACTGACGACCCTTACAAGTACTTGATATTAGGATCAAAGTGGGCATACACGGGTATTAGAGCCAGGGTACTTGGTATCATACGCCAGTAACTCGGTAAGGCAACTTGGGTTCAGGAAGGGGCCGAGCATACGCCAGTATCTCTGGAGGGCAACTTGGGTTCAGAAAGGGGCAGAACATACGCCAGTATCTCGGGAAGGCAACTTGGGTTCAGGAAGGGGCCGAGCATACGCCAGTATCTCGGGAAGGCAACTTGGGTTCAGGAAGGGGCCGAGCATACACCAGCATCTCGGTAAGGCAACTTGGTTTCAGGAAGGGGCCGAGCATATTTCAGTATCTCGGTAAGGCAAATTGGTTTCAGGAGGGGGCCAAGCATACGCCAGTATCTTGGTAAGGCAAATTGGTTTCAGGAAGAGGCCAAGCATACACCAGTATCTCGGTAAGGCAACTTGGTTTCAGGAAGGGGCCGAGCATACGCCAGTATCTCGGTAAGGCAACTTGGTTTCAGGAACACAAATGTCACAGTAGAGTTGCTTATACTCAGCAAGCAGATAAACATACAGTTCTTACAGCAGTGGAGTTTAGTACCAACAGCCAAGGAAGTATACAGGTACTCACAGAAGAGGTGTTCAGTCTCACAGCAGAGGTACTTGGCTTCAGGATAAACAAATATCACAGTATAGTTGCTTAGACTCAGCAAGCAGATTAACATACAGTTCTTACAGCAGTGGAGTTTAGTACCAAAAGCCAAGGAAGTATACAGGTACTCACAGCAGAGGTACTTGGCTTCAGGATAAACAGATGTCACAGTATAGTTGCTTAGACTCAGCAGCCAGTTAAGCTTACAGTTCTCACAGCACGGTGATAGACACAGTAGCCAAGTAAGCATACAGGATACAAAAGAATTGTCAGAATGCAAGCCAAGGGTCAGTAGCCAGGAAATCAGTCCAATCTTTTATAAAGCAAAAAAGGGGAATCCAGAAGAATGTTCGATCAGCAAGCCGAGTTCAGATGCCAGGGATCCAACAACAAAACAGGAATTCAGGAAAGAGAACAGAGGCAAAAACAAAAGGAAATTAATCACAATGTCAAGGCACCAAATGATTAGTGAAGCAGCCCTTTATAGCAGAGCTAATTAGAAAACTACCTGCAGCTGGCAAGCAGGTTGAGCCAGAGAGTAATCCAATGCAGGTAACAGGTCTCCAAAATGCTGCAAACATAAACAGATACCTCTGGTTGCACAGGAAAAGAAAAACAGGCTGGGAACCAGGAGTCCCAGGTTCAAATCCAGGCATGGCCGTGACAGTTCCCCCTTCCCAAAGATGCTCTCTGAGCAGCCTTAGCTTCTTTGTATCTTAGAAGGTCCACTTTACTGACCATAGTCCCATCAGAGGTAAGGATACATTAAGGAGGTATAATGTTGGTCCTCGGGCCTTTCTGAAGAAAGTCCTGGCAAAGAATTGCAACAGTGTTTCCTTTAGATTTTATTCTGGAGCATTTAGGCAGATGACCCGTGTTCCATCCCCGGACTGCAGTTTGGGGCTCTGACTCTTCTGAGTCTGAATAATCATAAATTGTAGAAAAAACATCTGAATTATCTTCCTGAGTGCCAGATGATACTGTGGGTGGTAAGGTTCCAGCTAGAACTGGTGATACCTGAGTCACAGGGTTTTGGAAGGTTAAGGAAACAGATGAACCAGACTCCTGCTGGTGACTGGATGTAATGGAAACCTTTTGAAAAGAGGGAACAGAAACTTCCAGAGAAGAAGCAAAGTCAGATTTTATATGAGAAGTACCAGTTTCATCTGGGAGTTGTTGTTCCAGGATATTATGTAACCGGTCCTCTGCCATCTTTGTTGTTGGGTTTGAGGTACTCTTCCCAGCTGTCACCATAGCAGATGAAGCAGAACTAGTAGCTGACGAGTCTTGGGTAGATCTCTTAGGAGGTCTCACTGGACAGTAGGAGATGACATGGCTAGAGCCCCCACAATAAAAACAGAGCCCTTGAGTTCTCCTTCTTGTAATCTCCGTAGGCGAAAGGGGTGCTGTAGAAGCTTTGATGTTACCCTCTGCAATAGTTTTAGAAGACTTTCCTTTAGATGTCACTGAGGCAGCTGTGGGAGGTACAGAGGAAGTCAGAACTGTGGATGATTTCTCTGGAGTTAATTGGCAAAAAACATTTCCAAAAAAATCTCTCTGAGTGTCAAATAAAGTCTGAATGTCTGTGGCCTAGGACTGTGTTATACGTTGCACCTTATTAGGAAGGTCTTGAAAAAACTGTTGCATTAGCTGTGCCATGTTTGCCACTTGTTCTAGTAGGGCTTTCAAAACTGGTACCACCTCTGCAAGCTCCAATGTGTGGCCTTGACATTCTGTCATACTCGGCTGAGTGGATTCAGGGGTATGGAGCATGTGCAAGGTGATGGCTGAGTAGAGCTGAGAGGATGTGAAGAGGTGAGTAGGACTCAGTATACCAGAATGGAAACACAGAACAAATAAGGTCTTTTCTTAAAGAAACTTTACTAAGGTAATGCAAGGAAAACAAGAGGTAAAGCACATCGAGGTTATATTCCAAACTGAAAATAAACAAATGAAAGTCTTTGGTAAAAGAACAGTTCAAGAAGAAGTCCTTCAACAGACGCAGACGACCATTACGAGTACTTGATATTAGGATCAAAGTGGGCATACACAGGTATTAGAGCCAGGGTACTTGGTATCATACGCCAGTAACTCGGTAAGGCAACTTGGGTTCAGGAAGGGGCCGAGCATACGCCAGTATCTCGGTAAAGCAACTTGGGTTCAGGAAGGGGCCGAGCATATGCCAGTATCTCTGTAAGGCAACTTGGGTTCAGGAAGGGGCCGAGCATACACCAGTATCTCGGTAAGGCAACTTGGGTTCAGGAAGGGGCCGAGTATACGCCAGTATCTCGGTAAGGCAACTTGGGTTCAGGGAGGGGCCGAGCATACGCCAGTATCTCGGTAAGGCAACTTGCTTTCAGGAAGGGGCCGAGCATACGCCAGTATCTCGGTAAGGCAACTTGCTTTCAGGAAGGGGCAGAGCATAAGCCAGTATCTCGGTAAGGCAACTTGCTTTCAGCAAAGGGATAGTGGATAGAAAGAAATCCACTGAAAGATTGCAAGCAGCACTCTATGCCTAGACTTGAAGGCGTGCAGACCGGATGAAATTAAAACATAACTTTTATTGGTAGAAGATAAAAAACACACACAAACACACATACAAATGTTAAAATTCCAACTCTGTTAAGTACAGATTCTATATCAGGGTGATACCTATTGTATTCCTGAATATGGCCTACAGTAAATTATGCTATCACACAAATAATGTGTATGGTCTCCTCAGTTGAGTGAAGTGGGGGACTCCTAGTGGCCACCTGGCTGGGACCAGATAACTGAAATAAATGTTTACTAGGCTGTAAGGCTTAGTGCTGAAATAACTGATATGTACTGCTACCCAATCTCAGCTTAATTTAGTTCTGTATATAGATATATTCAAATTGTGGATGTACATACACAGTACAAGTCACTCTTGTCTTCAGAAGTAGCTACCAATTGCGTCTCTCAGTTAGCAGGGTATCCCTAGATGTGGGATCACTTAGATTCAGAATATCCTGATATCTGGCACATTCTGTTGGGGGACATGTGTGATACTCGTCAATAATGTATCTGGTTGTGTTAACTGTCAGTCATCTGTGTGTGACCGTCATGAATAATGGACCTGATATCTGATTACATGTGTTTTATTCAACCAGTTGGTGCCTAGTTGCTCCACTTCTGATTATTTGTGAAATAAAAATATATATCTCAAATACTGAAATTTCTATTTGTGTTTATTAATTCTGCACCTTAATATATGAATAATAGAAAATTGTGTTTTCATTATACCTGTGAGGTAAACGGTACTTTCTTGCGCATATCAACAGACAACTACTAAGATAAATGGTATTCTCCTGTGTGCATGAACAGGTTCTTTATGTTGTTACTAATAGTAGTAATTATTATTCACCCAAGTACTAAAATATATAGTGCTTTCCTGTATGCACTCACAGGTTATATATTTATTTGTAGATTGGTAGTTCATATGGTTCGCCTTACTAAAGAAGGTCTTTCACTAAGTCTCTGTTGGTATTTTATTTCACAAATAGTGTATATCAGGGAATATCAGAGTATATTTAAACACATTTTCTTGTATCTCAATCGGGTAAGCAATGTTAGACAGCATAAAACAGTATAACATGTGGGTATTCCTAATAGGCTGATAGTTATACAGTGATTAACCCAGCCAATGTGGGTCTCACACTCAAATAATCACTTATGTCCTAGTATGATTATGTTTATACTACTGTCTGTGTCCCCTTATTCGGTAAATTGAAATAGTCAGTATTAGATTTTCTAATTGTTTGTGCTCGGCGCCGTGCGATTATAATAAATTATGTTGCTAACAACCCATCTCTATACCCTAATACTCTAGGGTAAATATATCCCTAATGTAGTATAGCTTCTAAGCAACATAGAGCCGGCTCAATACAATTTAGCGATGTGGTTTCTAGGTAAACCCAGTAATTCAATAATCGTTATGTCTCCCTACCACTCAGCGCAATATAACAGATAATATAAAATTCAGTGTTCTAAATTAGTGAGCTGAGACTGTCAGAGTGACTTAGCGGTATCGTTTCTAGATAATATTGTACACACTTAGCGATATAGCCTCTAGGCAAATCTAGTAACTAAGTAACAGTCCCGTCCCCCTGCAAACTCAGCACAGTGTAATAGCTGATCAAAGTTCAGCGTTCTAAATTACAAGCTGAGAGTGCCAAAGTGGCTTAGCGAGTATCCCTCACTTTCGATATTTTAATAAATTAAAGTTATAGATTCTATCATTAACAACTCAACATTGTCATTTAACAGAGTGGTTAAAAGAGCGTCTTAACTGCTGACGTGTTTCGCCCGAGAGGGCTTTTTCTTGGGCGAAACGCGTCAGCAGTTAAGACGCTCTTTTAACCACTCTGTTAAATGACAATGTTGAGTTGTTAATGATAGAATCTATAACTTTAATTTATTAAAATATTGAAAGTGAGGGATACTCGCTAAGCCACTTTGGCACTCTCAGCTCACTAATTTAGAACGCTGAATTTTTTATTAGCTGTTATATTGTGCTGAGCGGTAGGGAGACATAACGATTATTGAATTACTGGGTTTATCTAGAAACCACATCGCTAAATTGTACTGAGCCGGCTCTATGTTGCTTAGAAGCTATACTACATTAGGGATATATTTACCCTAGAGTATCAGGGTATAGAGATGGGTTGTTAGCAACATAATTTATTATAATCGCACGGCGCCGAGCACAAACAATTAGAAAATCTAATACTAACTATTTCAATTTACTCAACAAGGGGACACGGGCAGTAGTATAAACATAATCATACTAGGACATAAGTGATTATTTGAGTGTGAGACCCACATTGGCTGGGTTAACCACTGTATAAATATCAGCCTATTAGGAATACCCACATGTTATACTGTTTTATGCTGTCTAACATTGCTCACCCGATTGATGAACTACCAATCTACAAATAAATATATAACCTGTGAGTGCATACAGGAAAGTACTATTTATTTTTGTACTTGGGTGAATAATAATAACTACTACTATTTAGTAACAACATAAAGAACCTGTTCATGCACACAGGAGAATACCATTTATCTTAGTAGTTGTCTGTTGATATGCGCAAGAAAGTACCGTTTACCTCACAGGTATAACGAAAACACAATTTTCTATTATTCATATATTAAGGTGCAGAATTAATAAACACAAATAGAAATTTCAGTATTTGAGATATATATTTTTATTTCACAAATAATCAGAAGTGGAGCAACTAGGCACCAACTGGTTGAATAAAACACATGTAATGAGATATCAGGTCCATTATTCATGACGGTCGCACACAGATGACTGACAGTTAACACAACCAGATACATTATTGACGAGTATCACACATGTCCCCCAACAGAATGTGCCAGATATCAGGATATTCTGAATCTAAGTGATCCCACATCTAGGGATACCCTGCTAACTGAGAGACGCAATTGGTAGCTACTTCTGAAGACAAGAGTGACTTGTACTGTGTATGTACATCCACAATTCGAATATATCTATATACAGAACTAAATTAAGATGAGATTGGGTAGCAGTACACATCAGTTATTTCAGCACTAAGCCTTACAGCCTAGTAAACATTTATTTCAGTTATCTGGTCCCAGGTGGCCACTAGGAGTCCCCCACTTCACTCAACTGAGGAGACCATACGCATTATTTGTGTGATAGCATTCAGGAAGGGGCCGAGCATACGCCAGCATCTCGGTAAGGCAACTTGCTTTCAGGAAGGGACCAAGTATACGCCAGCATCTCGGTAAGGCAACTTGCTTTCAGGAAGGGGCCGAGCATACACCAGCATCTCGGTAAGGCAACTTGCTTTCAGGAAGGGGCCGAGCATATGCCAGTATCTCGGTAAGGCAACTTGGGTTCAGGAAGGGGCCGAGCATACGCCAGTATCTCGGTAAGGCAACTTGCTTTCAGGAAGGGGCCGAGCATATGCCAGTATCTCGGTAAGGCAACTTGGGTTCAGGAAGGGGCCAAGCATACGCCAGTATCTCGGTAAGGCAACTTGCTTTCAGGAAGGGGCCGAGCATACGCCAGTATCTCGGTAAGGCAACTTGGTTTCAGGAAGTTGCCGAGCATACGCCAGCATCTCGGTAAGGCAACTTGCTTTCAGGAATGGGCCGAGCATACGCCATCATCTCGGTAAGGCAACTTGCTTTCAGAAAGGGCCGAGCATACGCCAGTATCTCGGTAAGGCAACTTGGTTTCAAGAAGGGGCCAGGCTTACGCCAGTATCTCGGTAAGGCAACTTGCTTTCAGGAAGGGGCTGAGCATACGCCAGCATCTCGGTAAGGCAACTTTCTTTCAGGAAGGGGCCGAGCATATGCCAGCATCTCGGTAAGGCAACTTGCTTTCAGGAAGGGGCAGAGCATTCGCAAGTATCTCGGTAAGGCAACTTGGGTTCAGGAAGGGGCCCAGCATACGCCAGTATCTCGGTAAGGCAACTTGGTTTCAGGAAGGGGCCGAGCATATGCCAGTATCTCGGTAAGGCAACTTGGTTTCAGGAACACAAATGTCACAGTAGAGTTGTTTAGACTCAGCAAGCAGATAAACATTCAGTTCTTACAGCAGTGGAGATTAGTACCAACAGCCAAGGAAGTATACAGGTACTCATAGAAGAGGTGTTTAGTCTCACAGCAGAGGTACTTGGCTTCAGGATAAACAAATGTCACAGTATAGTTGCTTAGACTCAGCAAGGAGATTAACATACAGTTCTTACAGCAGTGGAGTTTAGTACCAACAGCCAAGGAAGTATACAGGTACTCACAGCAGAGGTGCTTGGCTTCAGGATAAACAGATGTCACAGTATAGTTGCTTAGACTCAGCAGCCAGTTAAGCTTACAGTTCTCACAGCACGGTGATAGACACAGTAGCCAAGTAAGCATACAGGATACAAAAGAATTGTCAGAATACAAGCCAAGGGTCAGTAGCCAGGAAAGCAGTCCAATCTTTCATAAAGCAAAAAAGGGGAATCCAGAAGAATGGTCAATCAGCAAGCCAAGTTCAGATGCCAGGGATCCAACAACAAAACAGGAATTCAGGAAACAGAACAAAGGCAAAAACAAAGGAATTCAATCACAATGTCAAGGCACCAAATGATTAGTGAAGCAGCCCTTTATAGCAGAGCTAATTAGAAAACTACCTGCAGCTGGTAAGCAGGTGAAGTCAGAGAGTAATTCACTGCAGGTAACAGGTCTCCAAAATGCTGCAAACATAAACAGATACCTCTGGTGGCACAGGAAAAGAAAAACAGGCTGGGAACCAGGAGTGCCAAGTTCAAATCCAGACATGGCCGTGATACTTTGTTTGTCCCCTACGTGTGTCTGATGTTGAGAAAAAAGTCAATTTTGTATTAAATGCTAAAACATAGAAGCATATTTACCATAGTTTGCATTATACTAGAGCTGATACATATCTGAGGGAGGTAAATAGTGAGTATATATATATTTTGCAAAAAGAGGGAATACATGCACAATATTAGCTGACCCTAAATAAACAGGTTAACATCGCTTTCTTTTTTAATTCCCTGCAGGTGTCTGGTGTTAAGCAAGAAAATCAATTTTGCCTCCTTATAGTTTAGTTTGTATTTTCTTTCCCCTCCTTTTATGTTGGGGGACATGATGGGGGACATGATCTATTGCTTGAATAGAAAAAAGCGATGCATCACCCTGATGCATGGTTTTGAAGTGTTTAGATACTGGTGTAAAAATGTCTGGATTCTCTATGTCCCTTATGTGTTCGAGTGCTCTGTCTTTGAGGAGGCTTTTAGTCCTACCTACATATTGTATATAGCACCCCCTACACGTCACAAGATAGATTACATGATTTGAATTACAATATAGTTTGAATCTGATTTCATATTCTTGGTTTGTACATGTGGACTTGAAATTTGTGCCTTCTACCACATATTTACAGGTTTTGCATTGTTGTGCTCTGTATTTAAAAAAACCTAGTCTACTTGGTAGCCATGTCCTATTGTTTGTGCTTGGTAAATCTGATGGTGCTACAATGTTGCCAATGGTTTTACCTTTTTTGGCCACAAATTTGTAACCTCCCATAGCTACCTGCGATAGACCCGAATCTGTCGCTAGTATGGGAAAACATTGCTTCACAATGTCACATTTTTTTTTTTTTTTTTAAGTAAATACATTTTAGTACAGTGCCCATGTAAAGTGATTGCAAGCAGTAATGGTTGAAAACTTTATACTTGTAGAACTACAAAATACATAGACTAACAGACAATTTATAGTTATTTACAAGTATGAGTTACATAGACCTGGCTTTTTTTTTAAAAAAAGCTTTATTAAAACATAATATATATCTCGCTATGTGGTTTACTTCTATGTATTCAGGTATTTATGGGTTTCCATAGTTCTAGCATATATTCATGCAGTTCGATCCTATCATCTCTCCAATACCTGAAACGTTCCAGCTGCAAATCTCTATTTACATGTTTTGTCCAGTCAGAAAAGGTGGGTATCTTCGTTGATTTCCAGTTTTTGGGAATCAGGGATTTAGCACTGTTAAGCATTATATACATTAGTTGTTTCTTAGGTTTATCTCTAAGCTTGGGGAGGTTGTGAAAAAACAATAAATTAGGTTTGATCAGTCCACAATGCCACCATATGTGTGAGAGAGTCACCTGTTCCCCACACCCCCTTCAGCACCTTCCAACTGTTTGATTATAGATCTTTTGTAACCTAGTAAGTGTTAGATACCAACGTGACATGTATTTATAGTTTGACTCTAGCGTTCTAGCGGAGACGGAAGCCTTTGTGTGGTTAGTAAAAAAAAATTGCCACTCACTGTCCGTGGGATGAGAGTCCAGCTCTCTGTTCCACTGCCCAGCAAAGTATGGGAGAGGTGAGCCCGTATGTGACAGCAATGCGCGGTACATTATGGATATTAAGTGTCCCGGGTTACTGGGGAGTAAACTGAGTGTTTCAAGCAATGTTAGTGGTCTAGTCAGTAGATTCACATGTTTGTAAGTCCCCAAGAAGTGTTGGAGTTGCATATGGAAGTACCAGGTGACCACAAGGCTGGAGTCCTCTAGATCCCTCCAGCTTCTAAGCTTTTTATTTGCGATTATTCTATGGAATGCAATTTGGTCCAATTGTGTTTTGTTCCTTGTTGGGTTCTGTGCGTTCGTAAAAGAGATGTCTGGGTTTTGTATGAATGGGGTTAATGGGGAGGGGTTCAAAGAGATGTGAGGATGCTCTATCAAGGTTTTGTCCCACTTCACAAAAAACTCTCTTAGAAATATGTATGATTTAATTATCTTATTCCTAGTTTTAGGAGAGGTCCACCCTAGCGCACCCACGTTTCCAGTACCCAATATCTCCCTTCCAATCTGCACCCACGTTTTTTGCGTGTGGTTAATACTCCACTCTACTTGATGTTGTAAATTGATAGCTCTTTTATACAGTAGTAGATTAGGGACCCCTTAACCTCCCTTCTCCTTCATCTGATACATTGTGCTTCTTGCTACCCGCGGCCTGCCCCCTTTCCATATATACTCCTCTATTATGTTCTGTAAGCATTGTAGATAGTTTGTTGGCAGAGGAACTGGAAGAGTCTGTAAGTTATACAGAATTCGTGGAAGTACGTTCATTTTGATTATCCCGATTCGCCCCAACCAGGACACATTTTTGTTTTTCCACGAGGATAAATCGCATGTTATAGAGTGCAATAAGTGTGTGTAGTTAGCCTCAAACAGAGATTCTGGTGTTGCCGTTATATTAATTCCTAAGTACTTGAGAGTGCAGGTTTGCAATCGCAATGTGCATTTGTCTGTGAGTTGACATAACTCCGCCTGAGAGAGGTTTACGTTCAGAATTTCGGATTTACTTTGGTTCAAATGGAAGGTAGACACCCTGCCATATGCCTCGAATTCCTTTAGGGATTCTGGGAGTGATATTAGTGGGTTAGATAATGATAAGAGGACATCATCCACATATAAAGACAATTTATGTTCCTGCTGGCCTATCTGTATCCCTGAATTCTCTCTCATTTTTTGTGCTAGAACTTCTATTGTCAGGGCAAATAATAGTGGGGATAAGGGGCAGCCCTGCCGGGTGCCATTACTCATTTTGAAGGGTGCAGACAGTATGCTGTTTACTTTAATTTGCGCCGTGGGGACAGTGTAAAGGGAGAACACCTTATTCATAAAATGGGTGCCAAAATTCATCTTCGACAGGGTGGCCCTAAGAAAGGGCCAGCTCACCCTGTCGAAGGCCTTCTCAGCGTCTGTAGACACCAGTATAGATGGTATATTTTTGCAGTGAGCATAATTCACTAAGAGGGCTGCTTTTATGGTGTTGTCCATGGCCTCTCGGCCTGGGACAAATCCAACCTGATCTTGTGACACTAGCTTTGGCAAGAACTTATTCAGCCTCACCGACAACACCCTGGCAAATAGTTTAAGGTCCACATTAAGAAGTGAAATAAGTCTGAAATTTTCAGGGCAGTTTGTTGGTTTACCCGGCTTAGGGATGGTGGTGACATGTGCTAGAAGCATTGTTGAGGGAAATTCCTGTGTTAGTCCTATTTCATTAAATAAAGTCGTCAGATGTTGTGAGAGTATATGTTTAAACGATTTATAATATTTTGCACTGAATCCTCTGTTGTGACAGGTGACTCTAGTTCCTCTGCTTCCTTTTGTGAGAGGGAAGGAAATGTAATGGAGTTGAGGTTTGTGTCAATCGCTTGCAATCTCGTGTTTTTGCCCTCTCCTATATTTTCCTCGCCTACATTTTGTATGTTGTATAATTTATGGTAGTATGTTTTTAGGACTTATGCTATAGCGGGGCTATCCGAGCAGGGTTCCCCCCCCATCAAGAATAGTATGAACATGTGTTTTCAATTGTCTCCTCCTCAAAGCTCTTGCCAAAAGTTTACCTGGCTTATCTCCGAATTCGTAGTATTTTTGCTGGAGTTTTAGTGTGGTCTTTTGGTGTTCTACTGAGTGTATGTTTTGCAGTTCTTCCCTAGCCTGAAGCAAGTCTGATTTGAGGGAACTGTCAGTTGGAAGTCTTTTGAGTCGTTTTTCAAAGTCCTGTATTTTGGTCAATAAAGTCGTGTATCTTATTCTAGTTTGTTTAGACAAACGGGACTTTTGTTTTATAAGCTCACCCCTGAGAATGCATTTATGCACCTCCCACACTGTGTGAGTTTGTGATTAAGGTATGTTGTTATGATGAAAATATTCTTGGAGTGTGTTTTCAATTTGTGTTTTAACCACTTGGTTATTGAGCAGGAAATCATCAAATCTCCAAATAAATGGTTGTGTAGGTGCTGTTGGCAAGTTCAGTCTACAGGTTACGGGGGCATGGTCCGACCATGTTATTGAGAGTATCTGTGTGTCTGTGACTAGTGCCAGTGTGGACTGGTCTGTGAATATATAGTCAATTCTCTTGAAAAGGTTGTGTGGGTGGAAAAAAAAGTATAATCCCGCTTTATGGGATGCAAGGTGCGCCACACATTGTGAACTGCCAATTCCTCCAATCTATTGTTACATTGTTTAAGCACTCTCTTAGGCGTAGAAGCTGTGGCTCTTGACGTATCTAATTGAGGGTCTAGTGGTAAATTAAAGTTGCCTGCTATTATTAGCGCTCCCTTACATAATTCTAGAATTTTATTTGTGAGAGTGGTCATATATTTGTTTTGATGTTGGTTTGGGGAGTATGCGTTGACCAGAGTAACTATCCTGTTATGCAGCTTGCCTATCAATATTAAAAATCTGCCCTCCAGATCTCTTTCTACGTGTATAGTGCACCATTGGGAAGATTGTTTGATCATTATACCAACTCCGTTCTTTTTCTGACTGCTGGAGGCGAAATAACAGGTAGGGAATTTGGAACCGTACCAGCGCGGCTCTTTGCCCTTTTTAAAATGGGTCTCCTGCACAAATAATATGTCACATTTTAGTCTGTTAGCGTCTCTCATCAAGTGTGACCTCTTTTCTGGTATGTTTAGTCCCTTTGTGTTCAGTGTCAAAATCGACAAGTTGTATGCTGTGTTCGGTGGCATAATGGTGAGGAAAAAGGGGAAGAGGAAAAAAAAATGGGAGGGGGTGGGGAGAGATTAAGGGAGAAAGGGGGTGCAGTGATGAGACTTAAAGAAGAAAAAGGGAAAAGGGGGTAAATAAGTGAAGACGAATAGAAGAGAATTTGTGAACGCTTCCAAATGTCTTAGTGTATGGTAGTAATTAGTAATGCACTAGCGTCCCTTGAAATCTCACAAGGTGTGAAAGTGGAAAAAGAAAAAAGAATAGGAATATCCTAATTCGGATATATGCACCTGACAAGCCAGCCAGGAGAAGAGGAAAGTGTTCAGTAGAAAAGTGTGGAGTCAGTATCCCCTCATCCAAACTATTTAAGGTAGTAATATCGTGTGGTTTGGGGCCAACTCTGCCCTCTAAAATCTTGACTAGAAAGAACCAGGTGTATTCTAGTACATATTTAATTTCAGTTGTAACCTTTAGTAAACATTAATTCAAATAACATATTTAATAAAAATTCTACAGCTTCTAATTTTAACTAACTTTATATTGTTACATTAATAATGATAAATGGTGAATACTGATGTGTCCCACCGCTCCACTGAGTAATAAAGCCAGCATATGGTCATGTTGTAGATATGATATATTGCTCCCAGTGAATGACTGTTCTGTTTAACTCTCTAGCGCTCTGACCTTTTTTTAAAAAGGCCTCTTCCCTCATTCACAGTGAGCAAGAGTTGATTTGGCTATTTTAAAATATTACATAAAGTCATTCATACCTAGTGACGTACATCAGTTGTATCATTGAGGTCAAGGTCTCCAAACAATTATACACTCAATTGACAATGCTCTACTTATTATCTAACAAACCTACAACATGTAAGTTTTAATAACTCTTTAACACAGTATTAACTTCAGTGCACAATAATGCTAAACAAGACCCTTTTCTTCAGTAAGTGTTAGGGCCAAATCAAGGTCCTCCTTTGTTAGCTTAAGCCATAATCAGCATATCCCCTTTGTGTCAGTGCTGACCTAGGTTAAACCAATTTAGTACGGGAGGCCGTATTATATATATGTTGATCTGTATTGTTCTGTATAAACATTTGCACTGCTTATCTCCCTGGGTTGCTGTCCCCACTCAGGATGAGTCCCCCCAGCCCACACACTGTAAAAAAGATACAATCAGGACATTACAATATGGAGCAAGGGATCATTTAAACCTTTTGACGTATTGCAGTCTTATTCTCTTAAGGCACATTCGACAAAAGTTCTATTATAAGTCCCAAAGCTATACTCATTTTTGAAAACTGTTCTCAAATTAGACATTTGTTATGTATAGTTACCACCTCCTGCATCCTATTCCTCCTGTGGTGCCGGTTCTTGCTCTGGGGGTGATATGTCCAGGTCTAGTATTTTGCAGAATTCTGGCAGATCAGCAGATGTTCTATATGTGGCCTGTTTTCTATTTCTGGTGGCGATAATACATACAGGGAAACCCCATTTGTATTGAATGTTATGTTTCTGGAGGTCGCTGGTGATAAATCTTAGGTCTCTTCGCTTCTGGAGGGTAATTTGGCTTAAATCCGAGAAGATTTGGATCTGGATGCCTGCGTGGGTCACGTTCCTCAGTGCCCTCGCTTTTTGTGATATCAGCTCCTTATCTTTATAGTTCAAAAATGTAACTATTATGTCCCAAGGTGGGGCTTTGGGAGAAGGTCTGGGGCACAGCGCCCTATGTGCCCGCTCCAAAGGTACTTCAGGTGAGCTTGCGTCCCTTTTATGGTTTGGAATAAATCTTGGAAGTATCCCTCTATGGCATTGCTGCTTATTGATTTGGGTACTCCCCTGACCCGCATGTTACTGCACCTTCCCCTGTTGTCTAGATCCTCAATTCTAGCCAACAGGAATTGTATATCCCCCTCATGACTTTGAATGTGGTGAGAGTTTGTGTCAACTTTCTTTTGCAATGTCTCTTGTCTAGATTTGAGTGTCTGCACTTGTTGATTGACACTATTCAAATTTTTTTTTAGGTCTCCAAACAGTCAGCGCATCTCAGTCAGGACCACATTAATGTCAGCCTTAGAGGAGATTGTGTTTAAGTCCTCTCTTGTCAAGGGCTCTAATGGTGGTGCGTCCTCTGTAAGTCTCTCCATAGGGGCTATTGGTGCGGGGCCTAGGGATTCAGGACCAGCTCTGTCAGCAAGCAGCGTTGGCATTTTTAAGTAGTTGGTTAGACTAGTGTTCTTGCTGCCCTTATCATTTCTGTTGTTTCTCTTGCTGGACATGTCTTGTGGCAATGCAGATCTAAGGTCTGTGGCCCCCTGATAACTGTTTTAATCTACCGCCACTTCTACTGGCCCTCTGTAAATTTAACACACTGTCGCACCAGCAGTTATTTCACAGTCCTTATAAATTGTGAGGTGACTTATAGCATATGTTCCCCTTTTTTAGGTGTAAAGAGAGCTGTATAAGCCCTAGCGGTCCCTCTATTCACTTTGACAATTCAGGGTTGTTGGGCTGTATTTAGTTTATCGCACCGTAACCATGCTGCACTATCTGTGATGCAGCTAAAAAAAATAAGCAGTATGCAAGTGCATAATTCCTTGCGTTGTATCCCTTAAGAGTCTATGGCCACAGAGGGTACTTATTTTTTTAGCCAGTTCGCCCCTAAGTCTCTCAGCCCTTATCGGGTTTTACACAGTTATGCCCCTGCTTATTTTAGAGCCACTCACCAAGCGTGCGCTACTGTTTGTATGAGGAGAGGCTTTTCATCATGGAGGCCGGTTTGTGAGCGTTACTCCCACTTGCTGTCTCTCCATCTGTCAGCGTGAGCGTCGGTCCCTCTGCTCACTTCTCCTGCTCGTTATTGGCTGCTCCTTACACTGGTAGCTCCGGTGATATTTACCAGGTGCGTTCGCTCGTAGGCCTCTTGCTGCTTAGCTCTGTCAGTGTACACAGGCAGACAGGTCTGTTCGTCTTTAGGTGCAGCGCTCTGTGCCTCTGTTTCCGCCGACCTTCAAACCTCTCATGTGGTTCTGCACCACCGGGTCCCTCAGAAGATTCTTATGTGAATAAAATATTGGGCAGTTTACACCCCTGTTATGGCATAGTTTGGCTGTGGGGCTTTGGAGCCAAGGTTCAGGCAGCCATTCTCCTGCACGGCCAGGCTCCGCCCCACAATGTCACATATTTTATTGTATTCCAGGCTATATGGAGTACTGAATATTACTTTATCTTTCACCTTTCTGTTGTTTCCTCTTCCGTTGAAGTTCTTATATTTTAGTAGGTCCTCCCTTGGTATTGTGTCTACCTCATTCTTGGTGTTCTTTAGTAATGAGCAAATTCTTTTTGTTCTGATAAATTGGCCTTTTGGGATGGCTTTTTTTGACATGGCCGGGACGACATGACTTGTAGTTTAAGATTGTGTTGCCCCCTGTGGGCTTCTATATATCGTTGTGTTTACTGTGTTAGTCTCTATGTCTGCAATCAGCTCCATATCCAAGAATCTTATGTTTGTTTTGTGCTGTTCAGCTGTAAATCTTAGATTCCTATCATTGGAGTTGATGGCCACCAGGAAACTTTCTGCAGTGTTTTCGTCCCCATCCCACACAACCAGTAGGTCATCAATATATATTCCATAATATGCAATGTGTTGTTTGTGGTGGTTGCCATCTCCATAGACGTGGCAGGCTTCCCACCAACCCATGAAAAGGTTGGCGTAGGAGGGGCCAAATTTTGCCCCCATAGCCGTGCCATGCCTCTGGAGATAGCAACACCCTCCAAACATAAAAAATTATGTTTCAAAAGAAATTCAATGGTTGTTAGCAGAAAATACATGACATCCTTTGTATAGTTGGAAAGATTGTTTAAAAAATATGCAACAGCCGCTAGACCCTGGTGGTGCGGGATGGAGGTATAGAGGGATGTAACATCAATTGTTAAAAATCAATATGATTCCTGCCATTTAAAACTTTTCATATTATTAAGTACCTGTGTGGAATCTTTGATATAACTCATTAAATTGCCTACAAGTGGTTGCAAATATGCGTCCACCAATTCCGATAGGGGTTCTAGGAGAGAGCCTAACCCCAATATAATAGGCCGATCCGGTGGGGTTTTACTGTCCTTGTGTAATTTTGGGACAAAGTAGAAAATGGGAGTAAGGGGAGAAGAGGGAAGCAGCATTTCAAAGAATACTTCCTTGAAAGCCTCTACTTGTTTCCCTAATTCAAGGATGTCTTTTAATTGGACTCTGAATTTTTGGGTGGGATTGTAGGTCAGTTTGGAATACACCTCCTCATCATCTAGCTGTCTCATAGCTTCTGTGGTGTAATACTCACGGTCCATAATGACCACATTCCCACCCTTGTCTGACTCTTTGATCACGATTTCGTTATTGGATCTTAAAGTTTTACGGCTTTATTTTGGGCTTGTGTAAGATTCTGTTTATATGGGTTAGTGTGCGTCTCTTTATTCATTATGCTCTCTCAAAGCTCCTGTAGTTTCAACTCAACCGTGCGCTGAAATACATCTATGCTTTTGCTTCTACTTTGTATGGGATAGAACACACTTTTTTTCATAGATGGTTTAAAGCTAGGCGTTGTTATGCTTTTCTCTTCCTCTATGTTCTCATTAAGCATAGAGGTGAGGTCTAAAACCAAACATTGTTCATTGAACGTGAGTTCACTGGTAGTGTTTATCTGTGTTAGTATTTCTGTGCCTAATTCCTGTTTGGCGCCATCCTCTGGTGTTGAGAAATGTTGTTTTAAAGTTAAAAGAATATGTGAACATCATGGATGGTGCCAAACAGGTCAAAATGTGCAGTTAGAGTAAAATTATGTCCTAGTCCTAGTACCTCTATCTCTCCCTCTGTGAGTTCATGTTTAGATAGATTTATTACATTTCTTATACATATTTCTTTATTTGAGTACGTGTTTGATATCTGGTTCTTCCTCCCTTTGTGTTTGCGTCCCCCCCTACTGCCTATTCTTGTTTTTTTCTCTTTGGCTTTGTGCCTGTACGCAATTCGTTTTTTGACCCATTATCTACCATTTCCAAGGGAGTGTCTAATGCTGACATACCTGTTGTATCTACCAAATCATCATTAGAGTCGTGTTCAGAGGTGTCAACGTCATATTCAGTTTCTGAAAACTGCACTTTTTTGTTGTTTTTCTTAGATAATGTATCTGTTTTGTTTTTTGAAACTGATTGGTATGATGCTGACTCCTCCCCCCACTTTGCCATCTATATACTTTATTAAATTCATAGTCCCTTTTGTCCCTTGACAATTTCTGTTTTTTAAAGTCCCACAATTCTTTTGTGAATCTTGCCATGTTTTCTTCAAATTTCTTATCATAGGATTTAAAATCCTTATCCATCTGGAACCCTTGTAAGTCCATTTGCACAGTCTTAATATGTTTAATGGATTCCCTTCTTTGTTGTTTTTTAAAAGTTATTAATAGGCCCATTAGTGCAAAAGAACATTCATCAAGGATTTGATTCCATTTTTTGATGAAATCCAGATCAGTAACAAGAAATGATGGGAACTTTCTAATTCTTTACCCTCTAGGTATTCTCTGTTGTCGTCTATACAGTAAAAAAGTCTTAATGTCAAGGTCCAACTTGATGTCTTTATGTCTGAGTTCATCTATTTGAAAAAATAGACCATCCAATGTGTTTTCATTTTCTAATAATATATGATCTACTTCCTGATCATATCCCTCTAATGAGGCTTCCAAATCTTTAAACACAAATCCACTCGGGGGGTCAGACATAATTTCCAAAGTATATGCCGTATCCCAAATAAAGTGTTAGAGAGCGCAATTTTCCTGTCAATATAAACAGTTCAAAGTATGGCAGTATACTAGTATAAATGGGACTTCTGTGAGGTTTGGTGTGTGTCCATTAGTGAGTAAGTGACAAAATCATTGAAATCAGTAAACAAAAAGGCTGCTTAACATCAGGTAGAGCTTCAGCCTCGCACTTTTAAAATGTTACGATAAAGCTCCACGGTTTAAATCAATACCCCTATGGGTCATGCTGCCATCCTTCTAACGGAATTCAAATACACAGGAGAAAAAGACGATAACGCTTACCAATTTCTGGGGGTCCGTGTATAGGAGCAGCATTGTCTTCAGCGACGGCACCGGTCTATGTGAATCAGCCTGCATCGTCTGGAGCTCTGGTAGACAAGCCTCCGTTAAGGGCGTGCAATCGATCCACACAAAAAGAGAGCACTCCCGGGCTTCACAGGTATGCAAGCTAGGTCAGGATGTCAGCAAATCCAAACAGCAGCCTTCCATATGTCAAAAAATACTCACAAAGTCACCATCCACTTGAATAGTAAAAACTGCACTCTTTATTGGGATAAGTTAAGAACAAAAAGGAGCCTCAGCCCCATATGTGCATAGAATGGATCACAGCAAAAAGACTGCAGACATGTTTCGTGTGGTGCTTCACGCTTGATCACTGCTATCTGTCTGCTGTGGCCATAGTCTCTATTTAAAGAGACATCAATTAACACTGATAAAATTATAAAAACAATCAATTAACCCATTCCTGCCTGGAACGATATCTTACTTGGCATATATACCTATTTATTTGTACTTAGGAAAATTATTTAAGACCTCCTGTAGGAGTGAATGGCCCCTTTTTTATAGGTTACATCTTAATTTGTGTGTAAACAATATAAAACCCCATACAAAGATATGGATATAAGAACAATATTGTTACCCCCCTAAAAATATTGTGAAAAATACATTACAGTATTGCAAAAAAAATCTTTTTTTAAAGACAGTATATTTAGAAATACTGATGTACTTGGTTTTTATTACAAAAAAAAAATCCAAAAAAACAGAGAAGCCTTTTATTTTTTTTTCTAGAACAAATATAAAACAATTTAAATTTAGTTTGGGCTTAAGGACTGACTAGATTTTTTTGAGAGAGTCTTGTATAGAAGCATTCTATGTTTAGTGAATCACCTATGAATGATAACAAAGGAAATAGAGGGTCTGATTTTACTGGATAGTTATTTAGATTATTGCATATCATTTTCATGCCACTTGAACAAATTAAATGTTCAGTGTAGTATCATAAAGCAAAATAATATATTTGTTTATTATAATTCAAACATCAATAACTTGGGCTACTTTTGTATATAAGTCTCTTTCATTGCAAGTTAAGGGAAGCGGTTAAACAGTGTATAATTACCATAGAGCTATCATTGCTGTGTTATACATGCATCTATTTGACCAACAGGACACTAATCCAATAATCATAACTACTTGTGTTAAATGAGCTAGATATTTCTGTTGCTATTGTATAAACAGCTGTTTTTCTCTGTTTTTCTTTAATAAAAAAATGCGTGGTTCTTCAACCAAGAGAACAACATTCTTCAGTAGTTAATTTGCTGGCATATTCACATATGCAAATAATGTCACAATACTGAAATGCAATCATGTAATGACTGGAAAATGTTACAGTCATAAATCACAGTACCAAGATCATCAAAAATTCCAGTCATCCAGGACAAATTTAACATCATTTATGTCTTTTTGCTTCTTGGCCCATAAAATGCAATGTTTTTGGAGCGTGTTTCATTGGAGATCCTAAAAATCCCAATACTGGAATAATGAGTTCTCAAGTGCATTATAACTTACTGGTAATTACATTTCAGTATTTGTACTTTCAGCAGTCAGTGTTTTATGCATACACGTTTGAACTCTGAATTAAGCATAGACTTTGAAAATAGGAAACAACCCTGTCTAATTTTATTAACTGTAAGGTAAACTCTTTATTTCTTCTTCAAATAATCTATGGCTTGAATGCTAAAGATGTAATGAACTTCACGGTTCATAACATCTGACATTGCTTAATTAATGGGCGCATTTATAGAACATAGGCCTCTGTAATTGATTTATATGCATGATTTGCACATACAGCTGTTAGTTCCTGTAGGAAAGTCATAACTCAAATGTGTGCATATTTTTGAGATATGGAGGATTGAATAAAAACAACAAACCTGACAAAGCCCTGAACAAAATTATAATATCAAGTTAATAATTCATTAAAAATGCAAGATGCTTCAGTAGAGCTGCTCTACGCTTCTTATAAACCTAACGCATAATTATACATAGAAACAAAGATGGGGACAAAGTTGCTTCTAGAAAACTAGTTTGACAGTAATGAATTATGAGAGGCAACCAAAATATACAGGTGGATTAGGAACTTAATAGCAGAAATAAATCAGAAAGTGCCTGTTTACAATGTGATAGTAAATGGCATTTTAAACTGACAATACCTAGTTTCTATTATTATTATTATTATTATTATTATTAATAATAATAATAATAATAATAATTATTATTATTATTATTATTATAATATCCTGAGATGCTCACTTGCTAAGCTGTGATATGCCTTGTACATCATTCTAGAAAAGTAATTTTATGATAATATATATATGAAGCTACGGAATAGTGTTTAAACAGAGTTAGGTTCTGTTCAAGTTGAGGAACATGATAACATTATAAAAATCACAATGAAAGAGGGTTTATGTAGGTAATTTATTTGCAATAGCTCTTAGCTGCCACAGAATCTACCACATAAAGCACATAAACACAACTATGACATAGGAGACTTTACCTCACAGAAGGTTTTGTTGATTTATTTTTATAATAGACATCTAAATTTAGAAAAGGTATTGTTAGCAAGTGGATCACAAATGGGCAATATTCTGCATTTTTGACACTATGGCCCCTATTTATCAAAGGTGTTGCGGACCTGATCCGACAGTGCGGATCAGGTCCGCAACACCTCGCTAAATGCGGAGAGCAATACGCTCCCCGTATTTAACATTGCACCAGCAGCTCACAAGAGCTGCTGGTGCAACGCCGCCCCCTGCTGACTCGCGGCCGCCAGCAGGGGGATGTCAATCAACCCGAGATCGTACTCGATCAGGTTGATTTCCAGCGATACCTGTCCGCCTGCTCAGAGCAGCCGGACAGGGTCATGGAGCAGCGATCTTTAGACCGCTGCTTCACAATTTGTGTTTCTGGCGAGTCTGAAGACTCGCCAGAAACAGGGTCCCACAAGCTTGGAGCTTGATAAATGGGCCCCTTGATATATGTGCAACCATTGTGAAACAAGACAGATAACCCATGCCAATTATGGTCAGAAAGCATAGTGTTGAGTAAATATTGCATAAAATCCTACCATCTTTCATTAATGACATGGCAACTGAAGACAAAATTGTCCAACATTTTAACTTTTACAGCAATCTACAGTATATATAGGAGCTTGCATTATTTTCTTCTTGCACCAAGGACACAAATCATGTGAGTAATATTTTGCTTAAAGGGACAGGCAACCCCAACATTTTCTTTTGTGTTTTGAATAGAGCATACAATTTTAATAAACCTTCCAATTTTCTTTAAACGTTGATTAACCAGCTGTATATCAGCGTATAGATGCACCATCTAATGTTCATTTATACTGATCCTAATATTGGTTACATGGCTGATTTGGATAAGCTAAGATCTTGACTATCTTCCCAGTGTGAAGTGCTTGCAGTGTGAAGCTTTCAGTGGCTGTGCTTGTGTGCCTGTGGCCTTTCCTGCTTCCTCCCAGGTGTGTTCATGTAGAACAGCAGGATTTTGCTTCCAGAATTCACTGTTGCAAGAATATAATAATAAATGCTTTGTTTGGGTGTATGAGCTTGTACATACTCAACAAGTTCCTAATATGATGCCTGAGGAAAGTCTAAACATAGAATATTATTTAGAAACTGAGCATTCTAACATTGATTTACAACTTGACAGGGCCTAGTTTGTGCCATTCTCCCTTTTTGAAACTGTGACTAGACATACCTGCTATCCCAGAGGATATAGAAAGATGAAAGGTTCAGGTACAATTAGAGATCCTTGGCTCGTTGGCTTCCCCTGCACAGACTTCTGTGCCAAAAGAGATCTCTCTGTAATTTTGAGACACAACAAGAGCTCTGCAAGTCTGTTGCAAATTTCTGGTAAGTCAATAGCAAGAGCTCTGCAAGTCTTTTACCAATTTCTAACAAGTCAACAGTAAGAGCTCGGCAAGTCTGCTGCAAATTTCTGACAAGTCAACAGCAAGAGCTCTGCAAGTCTGCTGCAAATTTCTGACAAGTCAACAGCAAGAGCTCTGCAAGTCTGCTTCAAATTTCTGACAAGTTGACAGCAAGAGCTTTACAAGTCTGTTACAAGTCTCTGATAAGTCAACAGCAAGAGTATGGCAAATCTGTAGCATATCTCTGGCACTTATGCCACAATTAAGAGCAGTGTCTGACATAATTAAGAGCAATGTCTGACATAAGAGTACTGCAAGTTTACTATTATTTTCGTAAATCATATTTACAAATGAATAATACATTAATGATAAAATGTTTTTCCTGCAAAAGTTTACTTATGCAAGTTATTTGTTTAAATGTAATTGATTTCAAAGTTGTATCTATACATTATCTGAGATAATGGGGTCTATTTATGAAGCAGCGGATTCCAACTAAGACCACTGCTCCTTAACCAGTGGTGGCTCGTGGGTTATTCAAATGGGGGTTCACAGACCACCAGTTTAAGTAAAATATTTATATATATATATATATATATATATATATATATATATATATATATACACACAATATATATAGATTATATACAATATGTAGTACAGCAGGAATCAAAATGAATACATAAATAGATATGATCATAGGAACAAACAACATAGCTAAGTGCATACATAAATCATCATATATGGGACACCATGTAAAAATTGACAAGCAAAAATAAGGATATTCAGGTATCCTAATCACCATGTTGTATAGGCCAAACTGTATAGTAAGCCCATAATCCTATAGAAAGAAATGTCAAGTATATCATAAGGGTCTATGTAAGATGCAAGTGTAGCAAGGGGTAGAATGTTAGGTCATCAGCGGTACATACATAATTAAAGGTATAAATAAACCATCATATGTTGCACAAAATGTATGTGATAGCTAATATCAAAACAAGTTCAACAATGGTATAAACAAGGTGCTGCAGATCCCCATAATATATAATATATAAGCAGCAGCTGTATAAGGCATCTATGGTCATATAAGAAGAAACCTACCATAAGGCATTAAGCATACCTAATGTGCATATGTAAGGGCAAATGTGCCGAGTGGCGATTAGGTAGACGTTAACCGTTAGGCCATCCATGGTCATTAAAAAAAACAGGAAGTAGGCACAGCGTTATAGCATTCAAAGCTAAGCGTACTAGGTTTGTATCCATGACAACGATGAGCGCGCCCTGGCCTGTGTGTCAAACGGGAGTCCAAAAAGGGGAAATGTGCATCTTAGCTAGGCAAGACAAACCGCATACGAACTGCAAGTCATAATGTTAAACAACTGTCCATCCCAAACTATTTTTAAACTGGCCAGTTATAAGTGCCTATATATAAATGTCAAGAACAAAACATCAAATAATGTTGCATGGGTATAAGCAAGCGCTAGTATGTGTACGGCATGTTCACAATGTCGGGCTGAGGAGAAAAACACATTATAAATTGACTCTTCATAGAAACGTACAGAAAAAATGCAGTTGGCAGGTGTGTGTTGCTGCTAGCAAGAATATATTATATATATATATATATATATATATATATATATATATATATATATATATATATATATATATATATATATATATATATAGGCAAATAACATGTCATATAGAAATGTGTGAGAACTATATAAGGGGGAATAACAGGAGCCTCTGTCACCGTCTCTCAGCGCACCCTACAGTTTCCAATGTGTGCCTCTCAGTACCACACACACAGCTCTCAGTGTGCGAGTGTCACGTGACTGGCTCTCACTCACACACTGAAAGATGTGCGATTAGCAAGGCTATGGACTGGGTTGTGGGTGGCGCTACAGGCACTGCAGACAGAAAGGGGAAAGTGCTTTTTCCTATACTTCTATCTATCGCACATACGGTACGGTGCGATAGATAGCAGTTAACATGGAATTTTTTCTAAAGACAAAACTGCAGTGGAGGTGTGGAGCCTGGATTAATTATTATTATTATTAATTAAATAAATAAATCTTTTTATTAAGCCAAAAAGATTTATTTATTTAATGTGTTAATTTTTTATTTCTTCTTTCTTTCTTTCTTTCTTTCTTTTGGGGGTTCACTGGGGGGGTTCACGTGCGGCTGCGTGCAAATGGAGGAGCCTCCACTGTCCTTAACTCATCCGCCACCTCTGAGGTGGCGGACAGCAATCAGCCTGATCGAATACGATCGGGTTGATTGACACCCACTACTAGCGGTTCACCAGAACTGCTGGTGCAATGATAAATGCTCACAGCGTATGCTGTTGGCATTTATCGATGTGCGGCGGACATGATTCGCTATAGCAGATCATGTCTGTCTGCACCTACATAAATAGACCCCACAATATTAATATATAACACTAATATTATGCAAGGTTTTACTTGAGGTATTCCTGTTTTAGAGTTATAACACATTTAATTTTCTCAGGTACAGTAGGGACCCTCTTTACAGCACACCCCTCTAAAACATTCTGCTTGTAGATCAGTATTCAGTTCTGCCCAAATTCATCATTTTCAATGTTTATACCTCTATTTCAGTGGTTTTCAGTGCTGGTTTTAATTGATAATTTAATTTCTTTATGAATATTTGTTTTACAATTATTTACTTATCTTTTTCTGTTACAGTTATAAAAAAATATTATTGTACTGTATATAACTAAAGGCAATTGTGCGGAAATCTCCAAACCAGAAGGTATACTAGGAAAATCATCAACATTTTTTTATTGTTTCCATACTTGGATTGATTTGAATAAATTAACCTTTGCCTTTTTGGTAAATGCGATGTGTTAACCCTCAATACTGTATGAAAATAAAGGTATTCACGAAAATTAAGCTTTTAAAAAATCACTCCAAAAAAACAACAGCACTATCTATTAAAAAGTAACTTAAACTTTGTTAGGTTGCAAATGTTTTCAGGTATTAAAACTTTTTTTAAAATGACATTGTAATAATACAGAGAATAGCTTATCTTAATTTATAAGCTTAGGCTACAAGTATTATGCAGACACACAAAGATGTTGACAAAACAACAAAAATATAATCTGATGTCCATCTGTATCTGTGCTATTATCTTGAATTTGGCAGTGGCCTGTAAAAAAATAAAAACAAATACTACATAAACTTGGTCACTCTGTCCTGATTGCTTAGCCTACTGCAGAACTTTAATTTGTAGAACTAAAAAAGTGAATTTGACAAAATGTATCACATAGCTTTATTTCAACTTCAATGTTGTGATACATATGATATATGTGTGTACAAATTTAATTTATATGTGTATATATGTATTTACAAACATTGACAAAAAATACAATTGGTGGAAAAGACCCACCAAATTGCAAAAGAGTACACTTGTAGCACTCTTAATTCCTATTTCTTCTGAATAAAGTATTATTAAATGTAATGCTTGGTGTAACTTTGTTTCATAGACATATTAAAACATAACAACTTTGTTTAGTATATTTAAAAATGGGTAGGTAAGAGCTAGGAAAGGGAGGGCACTCTCAGGATTTATATACATCAAAGTTAGTTTATTGTTTATAACAACAACGTTAGAAAGTCATAAGGATAGGTCGACGTTTCGGCTTACATAGAAGCCTTCATCAAGACAGAGGAACAACTGTTAAACGAAGAAGAAAAAATATCAGATTTAAAAACACAAAACACAACATCAATACGTAATCCCACCACCAAATTGTTTGCAGGCAGAAAAATAAACCCACAAATAATGAAAATAAACATAGAAAAAATAAAAATAAAAATAAAAATAAGGCAAACCCATACACATAGCGCTAGGAGATACAACAAAATAGTCCCTCCAATACTCTCAATCTGCTCTGGATATAGGTAAAATGGGTAGGAATATAAAAACAACAACCCAGAACAATGTCACCAATTAAATACTGCTCTTATATTGTTTTTATATTCCTACCCATTTTTAGATATACTAATAAAAGTTGTTATGTTTTTAATATGTCTATGAAGCAAAGTTACACCAAACACTAGATTCAATAATACTTTATTCAGAAGAAAAATGAATTAAGAGTGCTACAAATGTATTATTTTGCAATTTGGTTGGTCTTTTTCCACCAATTGGTATTTTTTTGTCAATATTTTACTTACAGCACCTATCAGCCAAATTAATAATAGATGTTCAATCGTACTAAAAATATTGAAATCAAGTTTATAATAGCTGACTATCATCGGTGGTGGCATTGGTCCTGTCCCTTAGTATTTACAAACATATATAACATAGAAGCACATAAATTCATATGTATACATATATGGATATATATATATATATATATATATATATATATATATATATATATATATATATATATATATATATATATATATATATATATATGCATTGGAGCCATTTGCAGTCAAGTAGCTGAAAACATGTAAAAGAATTTTTAAGCAATATTCATTTTTTATAAAGTGTTATACTGTGTTTTTAGAGTAAATATTTTTACCTTCCAATGTTTTACATTCCAATGTTCTAAGTAGTTATAAATAGATTCTCCTATATATCTCTGTACATATCTATACCTATATATAATCATAGAGAAAGAAGAAATGAGGACAGATTATTCTTTTAATTGATTACACTATTGACAGCTTGAAATAGTGTAAAGCAGTATGTGAAAATTGGATAATTCTTCAGGGAGATGATAGAATGACCCCCTTTGTTAAAGAGATGCCCATTTTCTCTTATAGAAAAAGGATGTTCCATCAAAGATATGTTAGTTCAGGCAGATCCCCCTGAAAAATATGAGCAACTGGTAAAGCATTTTTTTACAAAAGAAACCAGGAGTGTATAGATATCATGGCTGTGTGACATGTTATGACCTGATTTTGGCAGACACATTCACACACAACCATACTGGGAAAAAGTATTATATCAAATATTCGCTTAATTGTGAGTCTAAATATGTAATCTATTTGATTAAATTTGATTAAATGCCTGTGTAGGGATATTAAATTAAATAGGCAAAACAGAATGTATGCTCAAAGAGAGAATGGATGTGCATAGATCAAGCATAAGGCAAGTGATAGAGAAGGGATAGTCTGATCAACCTGTTGCCAAGAATTTCCTTGAATGGGATCATTCTGTGTCAAGCCTGAGATGCTGTCCTATAGGTCAAGTTTCCGCCTTTGAAGAGAGGGGGTGATCGAAAGAAACTTCTATTACAAAGGGAGGCAAAAATGGATCTCAGAACTTGGCAGAGTGTACCCAAGGAACTTAAACACCTATTTGTCTTTCTCATGTTTTCTTTGAAACAATTGAAATAAAGACAAGGACACGAGGATAGTCTATAATTAGATTTAGACAATTAAACATTGGAGGATAATTTGCTAATTATTACTCCCAACTGTATAATCTGAGGTCTTCTGAAAAACAACAACCTCTACAGTAGAGGCCATTCAATCATTTGGTTGCAGCTACCTCATTTTAGGCACACCTTTTACAACAAAGGAGCTGGACAATGCTATATCTAGTTGGAAACCTTGTAAGTCCCCTGGACCTGACGGATACACAGATATATTTTATGTAACATTTAAACCATTGTTAAGTCCATTATTACTCAATGTACATGCAAGAGCAGGGCAGTCAGTCTCATTTACAACTAAATACCTTCAAACATTAATTACAACTCAATCAAAACCAGGGAAATCCCCAGATGCATGTGGTCACTTTAAACCAATACCCCTACTCAATGAAATGTGAAGCTTTATGCCAAATTAATTGTGTCTAGTCTAAACCCTATTATTCCAAGTTTGGTTAACTATGACCAGGTAGGCTTCACACTGAGAAGGCAGGGACCAGTAAACACCTGTAGACATATTAATATTATAATTTTATTGAAGCCCATTGACTTGGTCAACAATGCATTATGCTTTCAGTAGATGCTGAACAACCATTTGCCCGTGTTGATTGGTGCTATATGTTTGTAATTTTATGCAATTTATTTTATGCTTGTTTTACCCTGGTTTTGGTACTGTACCCCTTCCTATCAACTATGGTCCAGGGATTTGGGTTCTGCTCCTCCACTTTTAATATTTTCAATAACACTCATCAAGGTTGCCCCCTGTTACCTCTAATATTCAGACTGGTCATGGAAACCCTGGCAGATGCAATCCAGAGTTCCAGGGATATAGACGGAGTTGTATTAAATAATATGACACAAAAAGTCACTCTTTTTGCTGACAACCTGACTACAATGGTGTCAAATCCAGCAAAGTCTTTACCAGCTATATTAGAGAAATGTATTTATTATAAGCTTAAACTAACAAAAACTGAACCATATGCTATCCACCTATTGAAGGAAGCGTTATTAGACTTAAAATCCAAGTATCCCTGTCAGAGATTCTGGAACCTCCAGTCTCTGGACATTGACTTATTTCCTTGAGCCACTGGAGAGCTCTAGTTCTTTGTGAAGGTTATTGAATCTTACTGTCTGCACTGGCTGGCTCTCTAGCTCCACCTGCCTGCCAGCTGCAGTCAGTTACCTAATCAGCAGCCTATAAAAGGCTGCTCCTGCCAGTGCCCGTGTATAGGACTAGATCTGTTCCTCTGTGTGCTATTAATGTATCTTGTATTTATGTATTTATATACATTTATTTACAGACATATACACACACACAAACACATAAATAGATATGTACACATATAAAGACATATATAGAAGTGCTCTAGAAAAACAAAGAGGTTCCCATGTGTGTATCTCTCTTCAACAAACTATAACCTTAAAGAGCTGGGAATAAGGGTACTCACATTTGTTGAAAGCACTCACTCATGCTAGCAGAGGCACACTGACAACTATCAGCCTGTCAGTTGGCTGACCTCCAGACACTCCAACGTTCAGTCGATGTCACTGTTTTCCCAATAAAATCAGCTCCAATAGTTGTAAGTAAAAGTGTTTATTAAAACATAAAAGAATAAAACAACTATATAGCTGATAAGGAGAACATTTAGCATAAAAGTCTCCAGGTAATCTGTAATGCGTTTCTCTGCATATATATCCGCCGTTTCATCAGGCATAACCTTACTGTGTTATTCACGGATTTAAGGGAAAAAAACAATGACCGTCAAGAGGTGGGAGGAGTGAATTGGAGTCCTTTGCACTTCAGTAGATGAAAACATGTAGAGGCATATTTATGCAATATTCATATTTAATAAAGGTATTAACTATCTATTTACTGTAAATATTTCACATTCCAATGTTCTGCACACAGCAGAATATGTTCTAAGTATTTCTAAATAGATATTCCTATATGTAATGTGAAATATGCATGTTTTCATATTGGGTTAGCACACTTAAAGGGACACCGATCCCAAATTTTTTCTTTCGTGATTCATATAGAGCATGCAATTTTAAGCAACTTTCTAGTTCACTCCTATTATCAAATTTTCTTCGTTCTCTTGCTTTCTTTATTTAAAAAAGAAGGTATCTAAGCTATTTTTATGGTTCAGAACCATGGAAAGTACGTTTTTATTGGTGGGTGAATTTATCCACCAATCAGCAAGAACAACCCAGGTTGTTCACCAAAAATGGTCCGGCATCTAAACTTACATTCTTGCATTCCATTAAAGATACCAAGAGAATGAAGACAATTTGATAATAGGATTAAATTAGAAAGTTGCTTAAAATTGCTTGTTCTATCTGAATCACGAAAGAAAAAATGTGGTTTCAGTGTCCCTTTAAGAATATGTGTTTGGGTTAGCTTGCTAGTGGAATGTTATTTTTTTCACTTTTTTTTCTCCATTGACTTCTATAGAGGATTAGGTTATGACCTGTGCGATATTTTAAGTTCAGCTTTTTGTGCATAGGGTTAGCTAGTGATAAACTTTATTTACTTTCAACTTGTCGCAATATATTTTATTGCACAGAATACAGACTATAACACAAAAAAATCGTGACCTCACAATCCAGTTTGCACATCTCACAGTAACATTTGTGCTCCACTTGTGATCTAGGCATTTATTGGTAATGTTTAAATCAATCTTTACTTAGTACCTATGTAAAATATATTTATTAAAATTGAAATGATCTAGAACATTATTAATATATATGTAAATATTGTTTTTAATCCAGTATACACAGATTCAGATCACCTAAAGAAACACTAATGCTTGTAGTGTGTGATAATTTAGATAACAGAAACACTGCATTATTTTCGTTTTTTTATACTCATACTTTTTTTTTTTTAAACAATTCATATCTTTTTCATGAAATGAAAAAAGGTAAAAGTTAAGGTTCTGCTATTTCATTGTGAGAAATTGGTATGAATATTTCAATGTAGCAGAAGAATGTTGAAATAATATTTCATGATCATTAGAGATGTTAAAGCAATAGTAAAGGTCTTATGAAGAGATCAGGTGATGACCATAAATATAAAATCATTAGTTTTAAAGCCTATACTAGAGACTGTTGCTAGGTGCCAAAGTTGTCTGATGAAAAGCCTGTTTAAAATATAGGTTATAAGCTGGAAAAAAGTCCCAAATGGCAGTTTAAACAATGCTGGTTTATACATTACTTTGGAGCTAACACCTAAAACGTAATTTTTTTGAAGTGTAGTATCTAAACAACAATTCCAGAACTACATCATCTCACTAAAGGTACAGTGTTTAAAACATATGTTCGGAGCATTTGTGAATCATGCAAATGATAACATGTCTATGTAAACTTGTGAAAAAGGATCTTTACGAAAAGAACAGTATTTTTTGCTATAAAAAGAAACGTAATTCTAAACTGAAACAGTCACAACTTAGGCTCTGGTTTTCACAATGCTGATCCAGCTTTGCAATGCCCATGGGTAATTCTTAGTTTTTTGCTTTCTAAAGTCAGTTGCAATACATCTGTAATTGTAATAACTACATAAATTATAGCTAACTAGATGGCTGTTTTCAGTGGACCATCAAAGTGCTTCCATGTCTTACAATTGATCAAATTTTATTAAAGTATACCCAACAATCAATTATATTTAAAATAGTTTAAAAAAACAGTTGTTCTTCAGTGAATGCTTTGCTGATCAATTTAAAAAATCTGAAGTTGAGACTGAACTTTATTGAAAGAGGTAAGTTATTCAGTCTTGTTCTTCATTCCAATCCATCAAAATTTCCAGGCAAAATACACTGCCAGCTTTTCATGGGTTTTTCAGATTGGAACCAATCCAAGTCTGTTGAACACCAAGATAACCCACACTGCATATTCCTATACTTTGCATGCAAACAAGTCCTCACTTGTATCTCAAGCTATTAGTAAATATATTTTAATCATATTTTCACAAGATTTGTGGACTTTTCTTAATCTACAGCTTTGACTTGTTGAAATCATACGGCTAAATTTAGAGTTTTGTCGGTAAAGACCCGCGTAGCTAACGCTGGCTTTTTCTGGCCGCAACCTTTAAAATAACTCTGGTATTGAGAGTCCACAGAATGGCTGCGTTAGGCTCCAAAAAAGGAGCGTAGAGCATATTTAACGCAACTTCAACTCTCTATACCAGAGTTGCTTACGGACGCGGCCAGCCTCAAAAACGTGCTTGTGCACGATTCCCCCATAGGAAACAATGGGGCTGTTTGAGCTGAAAAAAAACCTAACACCTGCAAAAAAGCCGCGTTCAGCTCCTAACGCAGCCCCATTGTTTGCTATGGGGAAACACTTCCTACGTCTGCACCTAACACTCTAACATGTACCCCGAGTCTAAACACCACTAACCTTACACTTATTAACCCCTATTCTGCCGCCCCCGCTATCGCTGACCCCTGCATATTATTTTTAACCCCTAATCTGCCGCTCCGTAAATCGCCGATACTTACATTATCCCTATGTACCCCTAATCTGCTGCCCCTAACACCGCCGACCCCAATATTATATTTATTAACCCCTAATCTGCCCCCCACAACGTCGCCTCCACCTGCCTACACTTATTAACCCCTAATCTTCTGACCGGACCGCACCGCTATTATAATAAAGTTATTAACCCCTAATCCGCCTCACTAACCCTATAATAAATAGTATTAACCCCTAATCTGCCCTCCCTAACATCGCCAACACCTAACTTCAAACATTAAACCCTAATCTGCCGACTGGAGCTCACCGCTATTCTAATAAATGTATTAACCCCTAAAGCTAAGTCTAACACTAACACCCCCCTAACTTAAATATAATTTAAATCTAACAAAATTAATTAACTCTTATTAAATAAATTATTCTTATTTAAAGCTAAATACCTGTAAAATAAATCCTAATATAGCTACAATATAAATTATAATTATATTATAGCTATTTTAGGATTAATATTTATTTTACAGGTAACTTTGTATTTATTTTAACCAGGTACAATAGCTATTAAATAGTTAAGAACTATTTAATAGCTAAAATAGTTAAAATAATTACAAAATTACCTGTAACATAAATCCTAACCTAAGTTACAATTAAACCTAACACTACACTATCAATAAATTAATTAAATACCTACAATTACCTACAATTAAACCTAACACTACACTATCAATACATTAATTAAATACAATATCTACAAATAAATACAATTAAATAAACTAACTAAAGTACAAAAAATAAAAAAGAACTAAGTTACAAAAAATAAAAAAATATTTACAAACATAAGAAAAATATTTACAACAATTTTAAACTAATTACACCTACTCTAAGCCCCCTAATAAAATAACAAAGCCCCCCAAAATAAAAAATGCCCTACCCTATTCTAAATTACTAAAGTTCAAAGCTTTTTTACCTTACCAGCCCTGAACAGGGCCCTTTGCGGGGCATGCCCCAAATAATTCAGCCTGTAAAAAAAAACATACAATACCCCCCCCCCAACATTACAACCCACCACCCACATACCCCTAATCTAACCCAAACCCCCCTTAAATAAACCTAACACTAAGCCCCTGAAGATCTTCCTACCGTGTCTTCACCATGCCAGGTATGACCGTCCGTTCCAGGATCCGATATCTTCATCTAAGCCCAAGCGGGGGCTAGACATCCATCATCCGACGGCTGAAGAAGTCCAGAAGAGGCTCCAAAGTCTTCATCCTATCCGGGAAGAAGAGTAGATCCGGACCGGCAACCATCTTCTTCAAAGCGGCATCTTCTATCTTCATCCGTTGAGGACCGGCTCCATCTTGAAGACATCCACCGCGGACCCATCTTCTTTTGACGACGACTTCCCGACGAATGATGGTTCCTTTAAGGACGTCATCCAAGATGGAGTCCCTCGAATTCCGATTGGCTGATAGGATTCTATCAGCCAATCGGAATTAAGGTAGGAAAACTCTGATTGGCTGATGGAATCAGCCAATCAGAATCAAGTTCAATGTTGGCTGATTCAATCAGCCAATCAGATTGAGCTCGCATTCTATTGGCTGTGAGCTCAATCTGATTGGCTGATTCCAGAATTATTATTTCGTTAGATTTAAATTATATTTAAGTTAGGGGGGTGTTAGTGTTAGGGTTAGACTTAGCTTTAGGGGTTAATACATTTATTAGAATAGCAGTGAGCTCCAGTCAGCAGATTAGGGGTTAATGTTTGAAGTTAGGTGTCGGCGATGTTAGGGAGGGCAGATTAGGGGTTAATACTATTTATTATAGGGTTAGTGAGGCGGATTAGGGGTTAATAACTTTATTATAATAGCGGTGCGGTCCGGTCGGAAGATTAGGGGTTAATAAGTGTAGGTAGCTGGCGGCGACGTTGTGGGGGCAGATTAGGGGTTAATAAATATAATATAGGGGTCGGCGGTGTTAGGGGCAGCAGATTAGGGGTACATAAGGATAACGTAGGCGGCAGTTTGCAGATTAGGGGTTAAAAAAATTTCATTGAGTGTCGACGATGTGGGGGGGGGCCTCGGTTTAGGGGTACATAGTAGTTTATGGGTGTTAGTGTACTTTAGGGCACAGTAGTTAAGAGCTTTATGGACCGGCGTTAGCCCAGAAAGCTCTTAACTACTGACTTTTTTCTGCGGCTGGAGTTTGGTCGTTAGATTTCTAACGCTCACTTCAGACACTACTCTAAATACCGGAGTTAGAAAGATCCCATTGAAAAGATAGGATACGCAATTGACGTAAGGGGATCTGCGGTATGGAAAAGTTGCGGCTGAAAAGTGAGCGTTAGACCCTTTTTTGACTGACTCCAAATACCGGCGGTAGCCTAAAACCAGCGTTAGGAGCCTCTAACGCTGGTTTTCACGGCTACCGCCAAACTCCAAATCTAGGCCATATTGAGGTCCATTCTGTAAACATGTTTTTTTTTCCCATAGTTAAAGGGATACAAAAATAAAATTAAATCTTTCATAATTTACATAGGACTTGCAATTTAGTTCTTTACCTGGGGAAGAGATGGCAGCAGGATGCACTATGGGAATAAGGCAGGCCAGCGGAGGCAGTGTTTTGCTCTGGGCAATGTTCTGCTGGGAAACCTTGGGTCCTGGCATTCATGTGGATGTTACTTTGACACGTACCACCTACCTAGAGATTGTTGTATTCCATGTACACCCTTTCATGGCAGTGGTGTTCCCTGATGGCAGTGGCCTCTTTCAGTAGGAAGCAGGATAATGCACTCTGCCACAGTGCAAAAATTGTTAAGTAATGGTTTGAGGAACATGAAAAAGAGGTAAGGTGAAACCATGGCCTCCAAATTCCGCAGATCTCAATCCAACATAATTTGCCATATAATGTTTTTTTTTCTGAGTATTTTGTTTTGGTGACAATTGACTAAAAAAAAAAAAATACATAAAAATTAATTTTCCATAATCCTTAAATTAACATGCAAAACTATAATTCCCTTCCATTCAAATGTTTTTAATACCATTTTCACCATGACTCTGATTTGTCCTTCATTTAATACATTTTCTTTCCAATTTACCCAATGAGTTCCATTTATGAATTCCAGCAGAAAGTGCTGCCTGACTCCCATAAAAGTGGGTGGACAGGTTCCTTGCCTGGGAACTTTATCCACTCACAGCACAATGAATAGGACCCTGTAAGTTTGACTTGATCTTTGTTGCTGCTGCTCCAAGAGTTTTATTCTAATTTTGTTTACAATATAAGTAAAGGTTCCTTTCACTTTATAGGATTATCTATAACATGACTTTTCAGCTAATTTAATTTAATGTTAATTTCTGTAACTAGATATGTGCACAACCAAAACTATTGTTTTGATGAATCTTTCATCACAGTAAATTATTTTCTCATCCACACAACATTGTTAATTTTTTTAACACAATTTCTTCTGTTAATTTCTTCCAATGGATTGGAATATCTTAGAAATGGAGTTGCCATAAAATGTTTTTCATTAGATGGATTATTTTTCTTGGATCATTCATTTTATTATAAAAAATAACTCTCAAATACAGTTTTTTCTTTTCTAATGCTGTTTGTAAAAGTAAAGGCTCATTTAAGTTTAGCCTAAAAGTCATCTTATAACTAACCCTTTCATTTAAAATTAATCTCTGTAACTAGATATGTGTACCGTATAGTCAGTTTTTAAGAATTTGGAGAAATTGCACACATCTGCAGAAATATGAAAAGGAAGCAGATATTTTGGAGAATAAATTTATAACCAAAGGCTATGACGTTAATAAAATAAAAGATGCTAGAAAGAAAGCAGCATTGAGTGATAGGAAAAAGCTGAATACTCCTAAAAAAACTAATCCAATGAGAAAATATAACAATAATTGTATAAGGTTCACAACCACATATAATGAAGGGGCAGGGGCAATAAAAGGTATTATAAATAAACATTGGCCTATCTTAAAGGCTGATCCTCTTCTTGGACCACATCTACATGAAAAGGCAAACATAACATATAAAAGGGGTATGAGTCTTAAAAACTTCCTAGCCCCAAGTAAACTAAAAGACACTAAAGAAAATAAAAGTGAACATAAAGAAAATTGTCAATTGGAAAGGAACCATGCAATGCTCTAAATCTAGATGTACTATGTGTCCACATATTAATAAATCCAAGTATTTTAAAAATTCCAATAGAACAGAAACTTTTGAAATTGATTTTAAAATTAATTGTGAATCCACCTATGTGGTTTATATTTTAGAGTGTGGGTGTGGCCTAATTTATGTGGGCCGCACCAAACGCCAGATTAGACGCAGGGTCTATGAACACGTTTATAACATCAAAGAAAAATCACTTAAACATAATGTAGCCAAACATTTTTTAGATCACCACAATGGTGATCCTGTTTCTTTAAAAGTACAGGTTATTGGTTGGATATCTCCAACTAAACACAATAGACTTTTAGAGCTAAGAAAACTAGAGACATATTGGATATATAAATTAAATAGTTTACATCCCCTAGGTCTCAATATTGATATTGATGTGGCAGCATATATGTGAATTGTAGCTCACCCAATTAATTTTATATATTAGGAGAAACTGTTGTTTTAGCTATGCATTGTTTAGATAAATTTGTAATAATATATCAATCCAACACAAGTTAGGTATATGTAGCATTTTATAAATTACTAGTTAATTGTACACCTTTATGTGTTATGAAATAACAAGATTTGATTGTGTTTAAAATTTCTTATCAATTGTAATTGCATATTTTATGAGATGTTTTTAACATTTTATGTTTTATATAGTTCGTCTTTAAATATTTTTCTTAGTTTAATCTTTGTAGAGGAGTTTTTTTTTTAAAGGATCGTTATACTATACTAAAAGATTTGCCGTGGCGGAAATCAGACACCCAATGAATAAGAGCCTAAGTACCGGACCCCTGGAGAAACCACCCAGAGGGGTGGAGTTGTTTTTTCACATACGGGTATAAAGGTCTGCAGCCCGAGCAACCCGATAGCACATTTGTTTGTTTGAAAGTATCCCCTTCATAAAGCCCGGCGAGAACCGGGGGAAACGCGTTGGGGTCAAATAGTGGAGACTCCTATATAAGGACTTTACCTACACTATCGTACACATGGCACTGACGATCAGAACTGAACGGCTGAGGGCGGGGAGTCCGGAATACCCGCCGCATGTTGCATCCTGTCATTGTTTGAACTCCAGCTGCCGGTTTCATTTGATGTTGTGTTGTGGACACTGAAACTGCTTTTAAAATTTTGAGTGTATAATAAAAGGCTTAATATTTCTGTATATCTGGTGAGTACAAATTTATATATAGCACATTATACCGCTTTAATAAAACTACACTTGAATCTTTTTCCTTTGCACTTCAATTTTTCTCTGTATGTATATGTTGATCCTGGCTCCCACAACTTCTGTCAAGAAAAGCTTGGTTTAAAAGGGCGCAGCAAAAGACTGAGACAATAACTAATTACATATTTTGGAAATTATTTAAAGATCTCCAGAAATCTGAAAGATATATTGTTTTCTTCCACCAATTTGGGGACTGATGGTACCATATATATTATTAAGTACAAGGCTATATTGGATGCTTTATATGTATAAATAGTTTGTTTTTTGAGACCTTCAAATACATCCCCATAAGGACTTTGCACAAGTTTGTTCTTATAAACTGCAATGCTTATCTCTGTTTTTAATTGTGTATGACACTAACTCAGCGCTGAATAGTTATTTTTAGTTTATAGATATGTGTACAGACAAAACAATTGTTTATGATGAATCTTTCATCACAGGAAACTATTTTCTTGTCCAGGATTAGGAAGAATTTTGAAAACATTATTTATTTGTTTACAGAAATTCTTGACTGTTAAAACTACAAAACAGAATACCTCACACTCTAAAAAGTCAAGCATATAACAAAAAAATGATCCTTCAGTAGCCCAAAACAAAACAAAATAAGATGTGCCAAATGCTTGTGATTCTAGAATATGTAAATGTATTAACACATCTAATAAAAAATGTTATATAAAGGGGTTTGCTTGAGCTCAATTGAATTAAACACGCGTCAAGTTAACGCAACCTCAGAGCTCTGGTTCTTGTTTACTGCTGTTTACTGCTGTTTTGTTTAATGTTGTGTTGTCATTGCGCTTATTTTTGTGTTGTGTTTTTTTGGTTGTCTTTGTACTTGTTTATTGTTTTTTTGTTTTTTGCATGTGCTTGTCTGTTGTTTGAGTTGATTTTGTGTATATTTATTGTTGTTTACTTATGGGTAATGGTTTATTTACTTTATTGTGTTTTACTCTTGCATTCTTTTTTTTTTTTTTTTTTGAGGTTAGTTTATGTTGGAGTTATGGAGCTTTATATGTGTATACAATGATTACAGGTGGCCCTCGGTTTACAATGGTTCAATTTGCGCTGTTTCAGAATAACAACCTTTTTTCCAGTCATGTGACTGCTATTGAAAAGCATTGAGAAGCATGGCATTGATTAAAATAGCCAGTAGGTGGAGCTGTCCGCTTGTGTTGCAGCAAAGATATGCAAGTCAAGCACACAAGTTTATTATCTACATACAATTAATTTTCTACATACAATTAAAACTGGTTAAAAACATGGATCCATGTACATATTACAAGTATTGTACAAAATAAAACAATGAATGACAGTAAATGACAATTGTTTGATGTTGACAATTGATTAAGAATATGGTAACAATGAATAGCAAATATTTAATATTAAAACAATGGTTGATTTAAAATAACTTTATAATAATCTTAAAATCATATGTTGATGATTAAAAGATGTTCATTTTCTTAAAAAATCCTTAAAACGTGGTGCAGGTGTATTGCACTAGTTAGATAATCAATTAATTTGTCTTATATCCTTTAAATAATTTGTCCTCCTTTAATAAGAAAAAGTTTTAAATGATGTGTCCTCCTCAGTGAAAAATTGTGGAAAAAATAAAATACGTGAAAAAATTTGAAAAAATGTGTGTTTGGGACTTTAAAATAAAAAATATGTGGATCAAAAATAAAAATTCAAAATTCAAAATTAAAATGTTTGGTAATCCAAAATTGGTGATAGTGAAAAATCAATTTAGAAAAAGAGTTGTGTTTTTGATAAAAGTGTATAAGGTTCAAATCCTTTATCCAATAGTTATTTAGTGTTTCAAATGTGGATGTGGTGTTGCTGGTGATGATTTCAAATCCTCCTTTCCTTTCTGACAAATGCTTTTTGCAGTGTTATTTTATCTGTAGTAAGAGACTTTATCTTCATAAAACCTAAAAACAATAAAACAACATAGTGCAATACTGCTATATAAATGAAATAAATAATGAAATAATGCTCACCAAATTCTGTCAACGCGTTTCGGCCTCTCAATTAGGCCTTTTTCAAGACTATATTTTCTGGTGAGATGTGGTGGCTATTTAAAGTATATTCTACCAATCATAGGGTCATGATTTTGGCGCCAAAAAACGCTATTTTGACCTGACCCCGGATGTACTCTTGTGATTCCTCTTACGTTTTATGTTTATAAGCTTCTATTTTGTTTAACTGTTGTTCTAATTCTTCTTATTATTATTGCCTTTTATAGTGTAGTACTTTTGACATTTGATCTGATAGATTTTATACATTTCGTTGGTTAAATTTTCATTCGTTTAGACCGGATGTTTTATCTCTGAGTGGGACCGGAACTGTTAGAGGCAAAAAATCTGTTTGATTAGTTCCGTTCCTTTCATTGAACCGGATGTTTGTGTCTAAACCAAACCGGAAGTATCGAAGGTAGGAAGTGACGTAATTATATATTGCGTAATTTCCGGTCTGCTTCATGTTTACAAACACTGCCGGTTACTATGGCAATACCTCCGATATTTTGTTTTACAAAGGTGCCAATTAGTTTAGCGGAGATTTCTTATTATGTTTAGTATTTAGAAATCAGATTGAGCTCACATTCTATGTGGCTGTTCCGATCAGCCAATAGAATGCGAGCTCAATCTGATAGGCTGATTGGATCAGCCAATCGGATTGAACTTGATTCTGATTGGCTGATTCCATCAGCCAATCAGAAAATTCCTACCTTAATTCCCGATTGGCTGATAGAATCCTATCAGCCAATCGGAATTCGAGGGGACGCCATCTTGGATGACGTCCCTTAAAGGAACAGTCATTCGTCGTTCAGATTCGTCGGGGGCCGGATGGATGTTCCGCGCTGGAGGTCTTCAGGATCCTGCCGCTTCGCTCCAGATGGAAGACCATAGAAGATGCCGCCTGGATGAAGACTTCAATCGGATGGAAGATCCTCTTCTGCCCCGCTTGGATGAAGACTTTGACCGGATCATGGACCTCTTCAGCCCCCCGCTTGGGCTTGGATCAGGACATCGGAGGAGCTCTTCAGGACGGATCGTGAACCTGGATGGTGGAAGACAAGGTAGGGAAGATCTTCAGGGGGCTTAGTGTTAGGTTTATTTAAGGGGGGTTTGGGTTAGATTAGGGGTATGTGGGTGGTGGGTTGTAATGTTGGGGGGGGGGTATTGTATGGTTTTTTTTACAGGCAAAAGAGCAGAAATTCTTGGGGCATGCCCCGCAAAGGGGCCCTGTTCAGGGCTGTAAGGTAAAAGAGCTTTTTACCTTTTTTAATTTAGAATAGGGTAGGGGAATTTTTTATTTTGGGGGGCTTTGTTATTTTATTAGGGGGGCTTAGAGTAGGTGTAATTAGTTTAAAATTGTTGTAATATTTTTCTTATGTTTGTAAATATTTTTTATTTTTTGTAACTTAGTTCTTTTTTATTTTTTGTACTTAGCTAGTTTTATTTAATTGTATTTATTTGCAGGAATTGTGTTTAATTAATTTATTGATAGTGTAGTGTTAGGTTAATTGTAGGTAATTGTAGGTAGTTTATTTAATTAATTTATTGATAGGGTAGTGTTAGGTAATTATATCTTAGGTTAGGATTTATTTTACAGGTAAATTTGTTATTATTTTAACTAGGTAACTATTAAATAGCTATTGTACCTGTTAAAATAATTACCAAGTTGCCTGTAAAATAAATATAAATCCTAAAATAGCTATAATATAATTATAATTTATATTGTAGCTATATTAGGATGTATTTTACAGGTAAGTATTTAGCTTTAAATAGGAATAATTTATTTAATAAGAGTTAATTTATTTCGTTAGATTTAATTATATTTAACTTAGGGGGGTGTTAAGTTAGGTTAGACTTAGCTTTAGGGGTTAATCCATTTATTATAGTAGCGTGAGCTCCGGTCGTCAGATTAGGGGTTAATAATTGAAGTTAGTGTCGACGATGTTAGGGAGGGCAGATTAGGGGTTAATACTATTTATGGATAGGGTTAGTGAGGCGGATTAGGGGGTTAATACATTTATTATAGTAGCGCTCAGGTCCGCTCGGCAGATTAGGGGTTAATAAGTGTAGGCAGTGTCGGCGACATTGAGGGGGGCAGATTAGGGGTTAATAAATATAATCTAGGGGGTCGGCGGTGTTAGGGGCAGCAGATTAGGGGTACATAAGGATAACATAGGTGGCGGCGCTTTGCGGTCGGAAGATTAGGGGTTAATTATTTTAAGTAGCTGGCGGCGACGTTGTGGGGGGGCAGGTTAGGGTGAATAAATGTAATACAGGGGTCGGCGGGGTTAGGGGCAGCAGATTAGGGGTACATAAGATAACGTAGGTGGTGGTCGGCAGATTAGGGGTTAAAAAATTTTAATCGAGTGGCGGCGATGTGGGGGGGAGCTCGGTTTAGGGGTACATAGGTAGTTTATGGGTGTTAGTGTACTTTAGAGCACAGTAGTTAAGAGCTTTATAAACCGGCGTTAGCACAGAAAGCTCTTAACTCCTGCTATTTTCCGGCGGCTGGAGTTTTGTCGTTAGATGTCTAACGCTCACTTCAGAAACGACTCTTAATACCGGCGTTAGAAAGATCCCATTGAAAAGATAGGATACGCAATTGACGTAAGGGGATCTGCGGTATGGAAAAGTCGCGGCTGAAAAGTGAGCGTTAGACCCTTTAATCACTGACTCCAAATACCAGCGGGCGGCCAAAACCAGCGTTAGGAGCCTCTAACGCTGGTTTCACGGCTACCGCCGAACTCTAAATCTAGGCCAGTGTTTTTTTGTTCTCTATTGACAGTGTTATTACACCCAAAGAGATATTCTTACTTTGTCTTGTATTGGTATTTAAATATCTAGTGACATACAGCCTTAGGAGCTAGTATGAAGATACATGCTGGTTGGCTATGTGTCATCTTACAAAGTTTGTGTAATTTTATCTCAGATTTTATCATTTTAAGTTTAGTAAGTGTGAGAGGTCTTCTCTATTATTCAACCCCCTAGGGTGTAAACTATCCATGTCAAAAATCCATCTGGATTCGGCAGTTAGTAGACTTTTTTCGTAGTTGCCTCCTCTCCAATTTGGTTTAACTATTTGTATTCCTGTGTAATGGAAATCTTTCTTGTTTCCCTGGTGATAATTCGTAAAGTGTCTGTATAGTGCAGTCTCTGTGTTTTTGTGTTTTACTTTCAGTAGGTGCTCCCTAATTCTATCTTTAAGGACTCGGGATGTTTGTCCTATATACTGGAGCCCACAACTACACCAAATCAGATATATAACTCCTTTGCTGGTACATCTTATCAGGTCATTGATCTTATATTTGACCTTTGTATTATACGAGAAAAATTCCCTCGTCTTAATGCCTCTTTTGCATGCTTTGCAGCCCAAACAGGGGAAGAAACCTTTAATTTCTTTTCCAAATACATCCCTGGTTTTGTTCCCTATGTTTCTCGGTATACTTGGTGATTGTTTTTTAAATTTTCTGTTTTCTTATATATAAAGACTGGTCGGGCGGTTAGCTTATCTCCTAACACCTCATCGTCTTTCAAAAGTGGCCAGTGCTTCTCTATAATTTTCTCCACAGTTCTTCTGTTTTCATTGAACTCTGTAATGAAAGGAATGGTAAGGCAATCTTCTTCTGGATTTGTGTTTGTTTTTTTGGATTTGTATATTAGGAGTTCTCTCCTATCCCTCTGTCGTACTTCTTCTATATTCTTATTTAGACTTTCTTCATCATATCCTCTTTCCAAAAAAATTTCTTTTAAGATGGTTGCTTGTTCTTCCCATTTATCTGGGTTGGAACAGTTCTTTTTGAGCCTTAGGAATTGGTCCTTTCGGTATATTAGTTTTCCATCTTTCGAGGTGACAGCTTGCTTTGTGTAAATAGTTGTTGCAGTCCACTTCCTTAAAGAAAGTGGACGTCTCTAATTACCATTCACTATCTCAATTCTGAGATCCAAAAAAGAATTTCTTTTCTGCTCATTTCATACGTGAATGTGAGATTCTTGGTGTTGTTGTTCATAACTTTAATTGTATGTTGTAGGTCATCCATGGAACCTTTCCATATCATGATTATATCATCAATATATCTATTGTAGAGGACCAGGTCCACGCTTGCTGGGCAAGATTCCCAGAAAATCAATTCCCAGTGGCCCATATACAAATTAGCATAACTAGGCGCGAACCTGGTCCCCATAGCTGTTCCGCATACTTGTTTGTAGAAAATCCCATTATTAGAGAAATAATTGTGCGTAAGGATATACTGTATCCCATCCAGGATAAATTGTCTTTGTAATTCTGGTAGTTCATCATCTTTTTTCAGGAAAAAATTGACTGCCTCCACCCCACCCTCATGTGGTATGCTGGTATATAGGGAAGCTACATCACACGTCACCAGTATGTAGTTATCTTCCCATTCTATACCCTCCAATATATTTAGTATGCTGGGGTAGAATCCCTTAGATATGACGGTAATTTAGTTACATATTTTTGTAACTTCCTATCCACATATTCCGATAGGTTGCTTGAAAGGCTTCCTATCCCCGAGATTATTGGTCGGCCCGGAGGTCATTCTAGGGATTTGTGCACTTTTGGGAGGTAGTAAAATACTGGGGTTATAGGGTGTTTAATACTGATGTATTTAAACTCCTTATCGTTGAGTACTCCAATATCATGTGCATCTCCCAAAATTACGTCCAAATTTCTTTTGAAACTTTCTATGGGGTTTCTTTTCAGGATTTCGTAGGTGTTTTGGTCCGATAGGATTCTGCTACATTCTTCCTCATAATCGGTTTTGTTTAGGATGACAATGCCCCGCCTTTATCCGCTGGTTTTATAACCAGATTAAAGTTCTTTTCAAGGGACTTGATGGTACTCATCTGTTCCTTCGAGATGTTGTGCTTATGGTTGTTTAAGCTCTTTGTTTTATATTCCTTATCTCATTGCATATCATTGTTTCGAAAGTCTCTATAGTGTTGCCTTTACTGGCAACCGGATAGAAGTTGGATCTGGGTTTTAGATCTGTGTGTAAATATGGACTGTTACTGCTATTTCCATTTTGAGACGTGTAGCTTTCTAGCGGAGACTTCATAAAATGTCTTTTTTAGTGTCAGTTTCCTGACCAGTTCTTTCGTATTTATGAAGGTATTGAACTTGTTAGCCCTTTTGAAGGGGCAAACGAAAGGCCATAGTTTAAAACTGAGGATTCTTTTTCAGTGAGTTCTTTAGAACTTAAATTGAATATGCCTTTGTTCTGAGGGTTAGGGGAGATTGGGGGACCATTGATTTCTTTTTTATTCAATTTTCTTCCCCCTCTCTTTCCCCTATGGGTTTTCTTTTTTCTGTTGGTGTTTGTAGCTCTTCTTGGTAGGAGTTCTTTCTTTTTGTTGAGCCCCTTTCTGGATCTTTGGTTACTTTGGGTGCTATCCCTAAAAAATGCGCTGAACCTGATGCTCTTGATTGTTCATTGTTACTTATGTTTGATGTTTGATTCTCTGGTTGTTTTCCCTGTGTTACTTGGGGGATTTTTCTATTTGTGTTAGTTCTAGGTTCTGTTTGGTTCATCAGGGAGTGGTTATTGTTATTGATTTGATGTGAATTCTGTCTGTATTCTCTTCTATTGTGATTATGTGTTTGATTATAATCATATTGTCTTTGGGATCATTCTTGTTCACAAAATGTGTTGGGGTCTTCTCTGTAATTCAAAATAAAGTAGTTTTCCAGCCTCCAGTCAATTTAAAAAGACCTTTATTAATTTCTTACAGGGTCCATCACATCAACCAACAACGTTTCAAACCTATTCCAGGTTCTTAATCATGTCTATTGAATAGTATACAGGTGTGTCTTTTATACCTGTTCAATCTTTTAACAATTTGCACACTAGTGCCATCTTGTGGTTAAAATTTAAAATTACATGTGATAAATTAGTTTTTAGATTTGTAAATTTTTATTCTTTTCTAAAGGATTTTAAAATGTGTTTTTTAACTCCTTTTATTTATCACATGAAATATTAAAACCAAATTATAGTATATACAATTAAAACCCTACACATAATAATATCGGAATCAAAATGCTACTACAGATATATGCTACATTAATGTAGCATATATCTGTAGTAGCATTTTGATTCCGATATTATTATGTGTATGGGTTTTAATTATATATACTATAATTTGGTTTTAATATTTCATGTGATAAATAAAAAGAGTTAAAAAACACATTTAAAATCCTTTAGAAAAGAATAAAAATTTACAAATCTAAAAATTAATTTATCACATGTAATTTTAAATTTTAACCACAAGATGGCACTAGTGTGCAAATTGTTAAAAGATTGAACAGGTATAAAAGACACACCTGTATACTATTCAATAGACATGATTAAGAACCTGGAATAGGTTTGAAACGTTGTTGGTTGATGTGATGGACCCTGTAAGAAATTAATAAAGGTCTTTTAACTTGACTGAGGCTGGGAAAACTACTTTATTTTGAATACACATTGGGGTTTGGCTAACCCTTTCCTGTGCCCCAGAAAGGAAAAGAGAGGTGCTGTCTTTCACCATTTTCATATAATTCTTCTCTGTAATTATCATAATGCCTCCTATTTGATCTTGGATATTGTCTATAATTTTTTATTTCACTATTACTTTGGGCTCATAATTGGATTGTATAATATAATATGTATTTTATACCCCATTTTTTAACAACTAATTCATAGGAGTCTATTTATCTTTTAATTTTTAATTTTTTAAATGTACAATTTTTTAGCATATTAACATAAATGTCATTAATGTATTTAATCTTCCAAAAATCTGATTGAAGGCATCCATAGAACAATTTCTAAATACTAAACATAATAAGAAATCTCCGCTAACTAATTGGCACCTTTGTAAAACAAAATATCGGAGGTATTGCCATAGTAACCGGCAGTGTTTGTAAACATGATGCAGACCGGAAATGACGCAATATATAATGACGTCACTTCCTACCTTCGATACTTCCGGTTTGGTTTAGACACAAACATCCGGTTCAATGAAAGGAACGGAACTAATCAAACAGATTTTTTGCCTCTAACAGTTCCGGTCCCACTCAGAGATAAACATCCGGTATAACGAATGAAAATTTAACCAACGAAATGTATAAAATCTATCAGATCAAATGTCAAAAAGTACTACACTATAAAAGGCAATAATAATAAGAAGAATTAGAACAACAGTTAAACAAAATAGAAGCTTATAAACATAAAACGTAAGAGGAATCACAAGAGTACATCCGGGTCAGGTCAAAATAGCGTTTTTTGGCGCCAAAATCATGACCCTATGATTGGTAGAATATACTTTAAATAGCCACCACATCTCACCAGAAAATATAGTCTTGAAAAAGGCCTAATTGAGAGGCCGAAATGCGTTGACAGAATTTGGTGAGCATTATTTCATTATTTATTTCATTTATATAGCAGTATTGCACTATGTTGTTTTATTGTTTTTAGGTTTTATGAAGATAAAGTCTCTTACTACAGATAAAATAACACTGCAAAAAGCATTTGTCAGAAAGGAAAGGATGATTTGAAATCATCACCAGCAACACCACATCCACATTTGAAACACTAAATAACTATTGGATAAAGGATTTGAACCTTATACACTTTTATCAAAAACACAACTCTTTTTCTAAATTGATTTTTCACTATCACCAATTTTGGATTACCAAACATTTTAATTTTGAATTTTTATTTTTGATCCACATATTTTTTATTTTAAAGTCCCAAACACACATTTTTTCACGTATTTTATTTTTTCCACAATTTTTCACTGAGGAGGACACATCATTTAAAACTTTTTCTTATTAAAGGAGGACAAATTATTTAAAGGATATAAGACAAATTAATTCATTATCTAACTAGTGCAATACACCTACACCACGTTTTAAGGATTTTTTAAGAAAATGAACATCTTTTAATCCTCAACATATGATTTTAAGATTATTATAAAGTTATTTTAAATCAACCATTGTTTTAATATTAAATATTTGCTATTCATTGTTACCATATTCTTAATCAATTGTCAACATCAAACAATTGTCATTTACTGTCATTCATTGTTTTTTTTGTACAATACTTGTAATATGTACATGGATCCATGTTTTTAACCAGTTTTAATTGTATGTAGAAAATTAATTGTATGTAGATAATAAACTTGTTAAATTGTTAAACCAAAATCTTTAGATTACCCGTACTTTAAACAATATTGGCTTATTTACATATACACTTGATTAAAGATCTAACCCACCTCTCATAGCCTCTAGTTAGGCGCTTTTTGATATTCAATCACTACATATTCTATTTCAGGGGTAGCTAGGTACCCCATTATCATAAGGCAATATTGAGATATTTTGAGCGCTGTAAGATATCTTTTAATCAGCAAGTCAAGCACACAATCAGGCTTAAATTAATCAGTGTAGCTAGCTAGACCTGAGCTATGGAGCAGCTTTCAAAGGAACACAATCTTCCTGTCTATAAATCAGTCCAGATTGGAATGCTTAGAAAGAACTGTTTGCAAAAAAATGCAAGTAAAGTGATTTTAATATTGTATTGAACACCGTTTCAATTACTGCAGTTTAACATAACTGTATTTCTTTAACTTTGCAATTTTAAAAATATGACAGTTATGTGAAACTATAAAGTTGCAGCTTTTTTGACATACGTATTTATATCATGAAAAAAAAATAATCTTATTCCTATAAAGAAAAAAAGAAATATAAACCTTTTTTAAAATCCCTACAACTTAAAATACATAGGGGTAGGTTTATTAAATGTTGGGCGGACATGATCCGCTGTAGCGGATCATGTCCACCCGACATTGATAAATTCCAACAGCATACGCTGTCTTGTGAAATGCTTATGCAATGCCACCTCCTGCACTTTTGCGTCAATCGGCCGCTAGCAAGGGGTGTCAATAATCCCAATAGTATCTGATCGGGATGATTGCAGTCCGCCACCTCAGAGGTGACAGATGAGTTAAGGAGCAGTGGTCTTACGACCACTGCTTCTTAACTTAAGTTTCAGGCAGACCTAAAACTTCAGGGGTAGATTGCAGCATCTTCTGCTTAATAAATGTACCCCATAGTATCACATTATACAATAAGATACATATAAATGAAACATATATACATGTATCCCCACAGCTCCTATAGATTTAATAGGAAAGTTGTTTTCTTTATTGGCATGGTAGATAGCAGACACGACATGTATATAGGCTTTTAAGTGACAAGAATTTCTAGTGTTTGAAATCGGTAGCATGTACAGTGAAAGTAACCTTACATGTTGCATTATTTAAAGTGTTTCCTACACATAAACTTTTTTTTTTAGCAATTGCACAGTCTGAGTTGTGTAGAAACATTTCAAAATACACTCATCCTGCTGATATTACAGATGAATGGTGATGTCAGCAAACTTTTGCTGAAGCTGCGTTACCTATTATTTCCTATTGGAGATAATCGCCAGAGCAGAGAGGATCAGCCAACTCTTTTGTAATATATCACCAGAACCATGAATTATGAGGCTGGCAAGGTCAGAAAGTCAATTTCTCAAGGGTCTGATGATGGTTTGAATATTATGGCCAGAGTGAGTAAATCTCACAGCTTCAAATCTAGCCTGAACTTGTGGTGTGTCAATCATAAACATAATTACTTTAAAATACTGTTCATTTTTATTATTATATTATGCTTATATTACATCTGTTTATTTCTCAAAATGTATAAATAAAGTAGACTTTTACTCAAATTTCTACTCGCTCTACCTCTGTAACCAGTGGAATCTCCATCTCATTTTTTTTTACAACAGAATGCTACATAGAGGATTTATATCTGTGAAAATATCTATTTTGTTCCCCACCCAAGATAATCAACCCGAAAGTGAGAAGAAATGTAAAAAAATACACTTTCTTGCCCCCATAAAAAAGCAGAAGTCTTAAAGGGACACTGTACCCAAATTTTTTCTTTCGTAATTCAGATTGAGCATGACATTTTAAGCAACTTTCTAATTTACTCCTTTTATCAAATTTTCTTCATTCTCTTGGTATCTTTATTTGAAATGCAAAAATGTAAGTTTAGATGCCGGGCCATTTTTGGTGAACAACCTGGGTTGTCTTTGCTGATTGGTGGATAAATTCATTCACCAATAAAAAAGTGCTGTCCAGAGTACTGAACCCAAAACAAGCTTAGATGCCTTCTTTTTCAAATAAAGATAGCAAGAGAACGAAGAAAAATTGATAAAAGGAGTAAATTAGAAAGTTGCTTAAAATTGCATGTTCTTTCTGAATTACAAAAGAAAAATTTTGGGTACAGTGTCCCTTTAAACATTCTGCATATACACTATATTTAGCTAGGTACACCCTTAAAAATCTAGGACTGAGACTTGAACCCTTCCCATTATAAATTGACCCTAAAATTGGAACTTTCAGTGATTTGTATTACTACGTTAGGACTCAAGTTCTACATCCATGTACCTTGTAAAGTGATCTAGACATCAGTTTTTGTTTCAAGGAACTAGGATCATCCTGAGATGGGATATTGAGGTTTCTGTATCTATATATATAAAAAAAAATCATGCACCATGACACAAAGATGACCACTGTGGTTAAATCAAGTAAAATTGAATTTATAAAATTGTCATTTTAAAATATTAGGAAAATTAAAAATGACCAAGCATCCAACTTGACAATTATTGGATCACTTGAGATGGACTGACCCTTCTATTGTTTTAGGTTCTACCAATACTAATCAAGACACCAGAATTACCTCTGTTTTTACAGGGATTCAGGTGTGCATATTTCTGTTACGTTACAAGTCAAAGGTAAACCAGAGTCAGGAACCAGATAATTATTAACCAGGTAGCAGTACACAGGAAAGATAAAGGAGAATGTCAGGTACATAGCTCTAGAAGCCAGCAGCCAGGTAACTAATTGAAATCAAACAATGCAACAAGGGAATAGGCATAAATCAAGATCCAGAAGTCTGTCCAGTGTAAGTCCGGAAGTTGGGGTCAGAAATGAGGTAAGTGAGGATCATCATAGAAGAATAACCAAACACTGAAAGTTACTGCATAACGTTTAGTGCTCTATTCATTTTAAGTGTAAATTTTATAAACTCTATCTTCTGTGGCTCCATCCTCAAAACTTGTGCCATGTTGAACACCTCCAATGAAAGGGCTGACATCTTCAAGACACAATGAATTCTGCATCAACCAGCACCTTCCTTAGCACAAGCTGACATCTGATCCATCCCCAGCACAATTTCATGAGTCTGGATTGTGTGACAAAATTATAGGGCAGACTTCTATAACCATTTCCAGTGTTTCAGCCTAAATAACAACCTTCTTCCTGCCCCTGGTTCTGCGTCTAGTTGAGGTAATGGTGTAAGTGTGTAGTTCAGGACCTTACATTGCCCTGTTTTAATTTATCCCATTTCCTTTTCATTGCCAAAATATATTAATTGCAGACACAATAAGGACAAATCATCCATATTATTATCCATATTACTGCATTTTAGCTAATCAGTGCTGACTAATAAATAACTCCACAGGAGTGAGCACAATGTTATCTATATGAAACACATGAATTATCAGTGTCTAACTGTGAAAAACTGTCAAAATGCACTGAGATTAGAGGCAGCCTTCAACAGCTTAGAAATCAGTCATTAACCTACCTAGGATTAGCTTTCAACAAAGAATACCAAGAGAACAAAGCAAATTTGATGAGAAAAGTAAATTGAAAATTTGTTTAAAATTTCATGCCCTTTCTGAATCATGAAAAATTAATTTTGACTTAACTGTCCCTTTAAATTCTTATTCCCATCTACATTTTTTCTGTATGTGTATTTATGTATTTCACTTTTGGACACTGTGGTGTTGCCTGTAATATATTATTGCATATTTTGAGGCCCATTTATCAGGCTCCGTATGGAGCTTGTGGGCCCGTGTTTCTGGCAAATCTTCAGACTCACCAGAAACAGCAGTTATGAAGCAGTGGTCTAAAGATCGCTGCTCCATAACCCTGTCTGCCTGCTCTGAGGAGGTGGACAGGAATCGCTGGAATTCAACCCGATCGAGTACGATCAGGTTGATTGACACCCCCTGCTGTTGGCCCATTGGCCGCGAATCTGCAGGGGGCAGCATTGCACCAGTAGCTCTTGTGAGCTGCTGGTGCAATGCTGAATACAGAGAGATAGATAGATCGATAGATAGATAGATAGATAGATAGATAGATAGATAGATAGATAGATAGATAGACTTAATAAACAATTACTACAAAAATAATAGTTTGATAAAGTATGTACTCAAGCACTTTGTATAAGAATATTTGCACATGGATACATTAATTTGTTGTTTTTCTATATGCATTGATAAATTAAAATACAGTTATTGATCATTATATGCTATATAGCTGATGAGTTTACATGATATATAATTTTTATAAGATTAGAACTTACAGAAGAATTATATAAACACATATATCCGATGGTGTATGCACTCATAGCAAATAGAACAAAAGACATAAGCAGTAAACACTGATTCCTTTGAAACAATTTCATTGTATGAGTTAATGGAAAAGGCAGCTAAATTTTTAACCAGGACATATCTTGTATTTTAAAAGTTATTGAGTAATCAAATATTACGACCTCTCATCTCCACAAGAGAATCTACCCCTCTCGGCATGGGATCCAAACTAATCAATATCCCATTACAGAGCCTGCAGCAAACACATAACAGCAAAGTACCGGACTTGTGTCTGCTCTGCCATTATAAAGGCTTGCTTGATTCACAAATTATATTTTTTAGACCAATCTAGTGGGTTGGGCCACCTTTCCCTTATCATACTTAATAATCACTTGATCTGTTTCTGTATAATCAGTGATTGATTGCTGGTTTGAGAAATAGTTTCAATTAAAATATTACAATAGTAATAATTTTTAAAGATGCTCAACCGGTGCTGTAGTAAAGGTCAGTATGTATCTTATTTCTTCTCCTTCTCACTTATTCACGTGAAATAATGAAACTATCATATCCATCACAAAGTAAGTGTAAGCTAGTGGGACTAAATTACCTCATCTTGGCATTATTCCAGTACACTTTAAATGAGGTAATTGTCCTTGACTATAAAATTAGCATATTCAAGACTTAATTGCTATCATTACATCTTTTTTTTTTGCAAAAGATCATTTTGTAATGTTATTAATTTATTTGAATACAGTATATCGTTTTTTGCAAGCAGTTTGCATTAGAATAGTGTACATTTAAACAATGTGCTTAAAAGCTGTTTACTGATATTGCTAATGTCTGAATAATTTCTTGATAGTCAAATATGATTAATGCTGCATTTGAAGCAACATTTTTTTCTATGAACAGCAAAAAAACACAATGATAAAATAATATCAAGATGTCTGTTGGTTGAAGATTATGATTATTGAAACCATGTTGGAAAGTACTTTGTAATATTTTAGTAATCACAGTCAATATACCACATTTTTCATGCTGCATTAGTTTATAGGATACTTTTAAAGGCCCAATAAAATTATTTTTTGTGTTGAATACTTAAACAACACACCGATGAGTCAATTACAGTCTATTTGCTCCAAAAATTAGATTTTTGCTTACCAGACGAATTAATGATCACAATGGATTTGTGCAGTAAAAGCCACAGCCGTAAACGCATTTTCAACAGAAAAGCTCCCGTAAAGAACTTTTCTTATATTAAGTACCTGCTTTCAGGATATAAACTGAATGCTCACACAAAACTGAAATATATAATAGCCCTTTCAAACCTATTAAGGTTTCAGCTAAGTGCTTTTAAATAACCCCTTTGTTAAAATGGAAGGGAAATTCTAATTGACATGTGTGACTTTAACCTATTGCAATCTGAATCCATCCTCATCACTTCTTAATCAACACAATGATAATTAAATCTTTTCATTTTGGGCATACTGTAAAACTCACATCAGGACCCCAAAATCTACAAAGGGTGTGTAGTAATCTCTTTATGTAAATGTTCTGATCACTAACAGTATGGCCTAGATTTAGAGTTCGGCGGTAGCCGTCAAAACCAGCGTTAGAGGCTCCTAACGCTGGTTTTGGCCGCCCGCTGGTATTTGGAGTCAGTGGCCTAGATTTAGAGTTCGGCGGTAAAAGGGCTGTTAACGCTCCGCGGGTTTTTTTCTGGCCGCACCATAAATTTAACTCTGGTATCGAGAGTTCAAACAAATGCTGCGTTAGGCTCCAAAAAAGGAGCGTAGAGCATTTTTACCGCAAATGCAACTCTCGATACCAGAGTTGCTTACGGACGCGGCCGGCCTCAAAAACGTGCTCGTGCACGATTCTCCCATAGGAAACAATGGGGCTGTTTGAGCTGAAAAAAAACCTAACACCTGCAAAAAAGCAGCGTTCAGCTCCTAACGCAGCCCCATTGTTTCCTATGGGGAAACACTTCCTACGTCTGCACCTAACACTCTAACATGTACCCCGAGTCTAAACACCCCTAACCTTACACTTATTAACCCCTAATCTGCCGCCCCCGCTATCGCTGACCCCTGCATTACACTTTTAACCCCTAATCTGCCGCTCCGTAAACCGCCGCCACCTACGTTATCCCTATGTACCCCTAATCTGCTGCCCTAACATCGCCCGACCCCTATATTATATTTATTAACCCCTAATCTGCCCCCCCACAACGTCGCCGACACCTACCTACACTTATTAACCCCTAATCTGCCGAGCGGACCTGAGCGCTACTATAATAAATGTATTAACCCCTAATCCGCCTCACTAACCCTATCATAAATAGTATTAACCCCTAATCTGCCCTCCCTAACATCGCCGACACCTAACTTCAATTATTAACCCCTAATCTGCCGACCGGCAGCTCACCGCTATTCTAATAAATGTATTAACCCCTAAAGCTAAGTCTAACCCTAACACTAACACCCCCCTAACTTAAATATAATTTACATCTAACGAAATAAATTAACTCTTATTAAATAACTTATTCCTATTTAAAGCTAAATACTTACCTGTAAAATAAATCATAATATAGCTACAATATAAATTACATTTATATTATAGCTATTTTAGGATTAATATTTATTTTACAGGCAACTTTGTAATTATTTTAAACCAGGTACAATAGCTATTAAATAGTTAAGAACTATTTAATAGTTACCTAGTTAAAATAATTACAAATTTACCTGTAAAATAAATCCTAACCTAAGTTATAATTAAACCTAACACTACCCTATCAATAAAATAATTAAATAAACTACCTACAATTACCTAAAATTAACCTAACACTACACTATCAATAAATTAATTAAACACAATTGCTACAAATAAATACAATTAAATAAAATATCTAAAGTACAAAAAATAAAAAAGAACTAAGTTACAGAAAATAAAAAAATATTTACAAACATAAGAAAAATATTACAACAATTTTAAACTAATTACACCTACTCTAAGCCCCCTAATAAAACCACAAAGCCCCCCAAAATAAAAATTCCCTACCCTATTCTAAAATACAAAAATTACAAGCTCTTTTACCTTACCAGCCCTGAACAGGGCCCTTTGCGGGGCATGCCCCAAGAAGTTCAGCTCTTTTGCCTGTAAAAGAAAACATACAATACCCCCCCCCAACATTACAACCCACCACCCACATACCCCTAATCTAACCCAAACCCCCCTTAAATAAACCTAACACTAATCCCCTGAAGATCTTCCTACCTTGTCTTCACCATACCAGGTTCACCGATCCGTCCTGGCTCCAAGATCTTCATCCAACCCAAGCGGGGGTTGGCGATCCATAATCCGGTGCTGAAGAGGTCCAGAAGAGGCTCCAAAGTCTTCATCCTATCCGGCAAGAAGAGGACATCCGGACCGGCAAACATCTTCTCCAAGCCGCATCTTCTATCTTCTTCCATCCGGTGCGGAGCGGGTCCATCTTGAAGCAGGCGACGCGGATCCATCCTCTTCTTCCGATGTCTCCCGACGAATGACGGTTCCTTTAAGGGACGTCATCCAAGATGGCGTCCCTCGAATTCCGATTGGCTGATAGGATTCTATCAGCCAATCGGAATTAAGGTAGGAATTTTCTGATTGGCTGATGGAATCAGCCAATCAGAATCAAGTTCAATCCGACTGGCTGATCCAATCAGCCAATCAGATTGAGCTCGCATTCTATTGGCTGTTCCGATCAGCCAATAGAATGCTAGCTCAATCTGATTGGCTGATTGGATCAGCCAATCGGATTGAACTTGATTCTGATTGGCTGATTCCATCAGCCAATCAGAAAATTCCTACCTTAATTCCGATTGGCTGATAGAATCCTATCAGCCAATCGGAATTCGAGGGACGCCATCTTGGATGACGTCCCTTAAAGGAACCGTCATTCGTCGGGAGACATCGGAAGAAGAGGATGGATCCGCGTCGCCTGCTTCAAGATGGACCCGCTCCGCACCGGATGGAAGAAGATAGAAGATGCGGCTTGGAGAAGATGTTTGCCGGTCCGGATGTCCTCTTCTTGCCGGATAGGATGAAGACTTTGGAGCCTCTTCTGGACCTCTTCAGCACCGGATTATGGATCGCCAACCCCCGCTTGGGTTGGATGAAGATCTTGGAGCCAGGACGGATCGGTGAACCTGGTATGGTGAAGACAAGGTAGGAAGATCTTCAGGGGATTAGTGTTAGGTTTATTTAAGGGGGGTTTGGGTTAGATTAGGGGTATGTGGGTGGTGGGTTGTAATGTTGGGGGGGGGGTATTGTATGTTTTCTTTTACAGGCAAAAGAGCTGAACTTCTTGGGGCATGCCCCGCAAAGGGCCCTGTTCAGGGCTGGTAAGGTAAAAGAGCTTGTAATTTTTGTATTTTAGAATAGGGTAGGGAATTTTTTATTTTGGGGGGCTTTGTGGTTTTATTAGGGGGCTTAGAGTAGGTGTAATTAGTTTAAAATTGTTGTAATATTTTTCTTATGTTTGTAAATATTTTTTTATTTTCTGTAACTTAGTTCTTTTTTATTTTTTGTACTTTAGATAGTTTATTTAATTGTATTTATTTGTAGCAATTGTGTTTAATTAATTTATTGATAGTGTAGTGTTAGGTTAATTTTAGGTAATTGTAGGTAGTTTATTTAATTATTTTATTGATAGGGTAGTGTTAGGTTTAATTATAACTTAGGTTAGGATTTATTTTACAGGTAAATTTGTAATTATTTTAACTAGGTAACTATTAAATAGTTCTTAACTATTTAATAGCTATTGTACCTGGTTAAAATAATTACAAAGTTGCCTGTAAAATAAATATTAATCCTAAAATAGCTATAATATAAATGTAATTTATATTGTAGCTATATTATGATTTATTTTACAGGTAAGTATTTAGCTTTAAATAGGAATAAGTTATTTAATAAGAGTTAATTTATTTCGTTAGATGTAAATTATATTTAAGTTAGGGGGGTGTTAGTGTTAGGGTTAGACTTAGCTTTAGGGGTTAATACATTTATTAGAATAGCGGTGAGCTCCGGTCGGCAGATTAGGGGTTAATAATTGAAGTTAGGTGTCAGCGATGTTAGGGAGGGCAGATTAGGGGTTAATACTATTTATGATAGGGTTAGTGAGGCGGATTAGGGGTTAATACATTTATTATAGTAGCGCTCAGGTCCGCTCGGCAGATTAGGGGTTAATAAGTGTAGGTAGGCGTCGGCGACGTTGTGGTGGGCAGATTAGGGGTTAATAAATATAATATAGGGGTCGGCGATGTTAGGGCAGCAGATTAGGGGTACATAGGGATAACGTAGGTGGCGGCGGTTTACGGAGCGGCAGATTAGGGGTTAAAAGTGTAATGCAGGGGTCAGCGATAGCGGGGGCGGCAGATTAGGGGTTAATAAGTGTAAGGTTAGGGGTGTTTAGACTCGGGGTACATGTTAGAGTGTTAGGTGCAGACGTAGGAAGTGTTTCCCCATAGGAAACAATGGGGCTGCGTTAGGAGCTGAACGCTGCTTTTTTGCAGGTGTTAGGTTTTTTTTCAGCTCAAACAGCCCCATTGTTTCCTATGGGAGAATCGTGCACGAGCACGTTTTTTGAGGCCGGCCGCGTCCGTAAGCAACTCTGGTATCGAGAGTTGCATTTGCGGTAAAAATGCTCTACGCTCCTTTTTTGGAGCCTAACGCAGCATTTGTTTGAACTCTCGATACCAGAGTTAAATTTATGGTGCGGCCAGAAAAAAACCCGCGGAGCGTTAACAGCCCTTTTACCGCCGAACTCTAAATCTAGGCCTATGAGTCTTCAAAACTAGGCTTTAAAACAGTATAACATAATTGTGAGTTCCAAACGAACCTATTGCAATCTGTGTCCATGCTCACCACTGCTAAACCATCTGAGTACCATTTGTATATTATCTCTTTTAATCTTTGACAAGTATTGTTTTTAACAAAATTTGTTTTTATTGTTTTTAAAGCACCATTTCTGGTATGGCATGATATTAAAACAAGAAGAAAACTACATGTTTCTATTAAAATGACTTCTTATGATAGTAGTAAAACATTGAATCCGCATAGAAGATGTTAAAACAAGATTGTGCCTTCATTATCTAGTTTTTATTGGAAACATGTCTTCATGTACTCTAAGTCCAATCATGGTCACAACAGTGACTTTTACAGTGCTTGCCCTACATTATTGAACTTATGTTATTATTATTCTTTATTTATAAAGTTCCAACAGATTCCGCAGCGCTGCCCATGGGTACAAAGATAAAAGTACAATGGAGAAACAATACAATAAAATACAAAATTTTACAGACAAATACAGGGGGAATTGAGGGCCCTATTTAGAATTTCAATAATTTAGGCAAAGCACTGTTGGCCGTGTTACTTACCCTTCCTTTTTTCTTGAAAATCAGGGCTGTTTCTGTCTTCTCTTGCAGTGTTTCTGACACATTCCTCCCATTTGCCCTCTTATCGGCAACTTTCTGTCTCTCAGTGATGGTATAATGCCTGTTTACTATATCCTGTCCACTCTGTCTAAAATATATTTACTATCTGTCTGTTCAGATCTACCAAGTGCACTTCTGTTATTTGTTCTCATTTTCTGTGTTGACCCTGGCTTTGGCTGACTGATTCCCTGGTTCCTGACTCTGGCTATTGTTCCTGTTGTTCCTGCTCTCTGTGTTCCCTGACCTGGCTTGGCTTACTACCTGCTTTGGCATCTGATCCCTTTGTTAGTACTGACTATGTTCTGGATATATCTATTGTTGTTTTTTGTTTTGTTTATTGTGAACTTCAATAAACTCCATTTATTTTTTAACCCTGCACTTTCTGCTTCCATCTAGTTTCTTGGTTCCCTGACACTACACAAGGGCCATGAATCCTGATGGTGCAGATATTTCTACACTACCCACATTGGTCTCTAGGCTGGATAAACAAGATCACTGTATGGATCAGTTCACTCTGGAACTGCAGACACTCCAAGAATGCACTGACCATCTTGATCCAAGTGTTTCCAGGCTGTTGGCTTCCTCTCTTGCAGCTCCTGCGGTTGCAGCTGAACCAGCAGTCGCTGAGGTTATTTTCACTTCAGCCCCCCTTACTTAGCATTTTTGGGGCTGACCTGAGTCAATGTCACAGCTTCCTTATCCATGTGGATATTTACTTTGAAATGATTCACCAGGCATTTCCATCCGATAGGTCAAAGGTGGGCTTCCTGGTTTTGTTCCATTTGTATAAGGCATTGGCCTGGGCAAATCCCTATGGGAAAACAATAAACTGGTGATTTATGATTAGCCTGAATTTGTTGCCTCTTTTCTTAGGATATTTGATATACCGGCTCGTTCCACCTCTGCCGCTAAGCAGCTCATGTCACAGCTCATGTCAATCCGACAAGGTACGCAAACCGTTGCTGAGTATACCATTGAATTTTGTACCCTTCTGGCAGAAATGGGCTGGAATGATGAGGCTCTGGTGGCCACTTTCTCGCCTGGCCTCTCTGATACCCTAAAAGATGAAATTGCTGCCAAAGACCTGCCTAGTGAGCTCGAGGTTCTCATATATTTCCTGATTGATACCAGGCTCAGGGAAAGACCATCCTTTAAGGAGCAAATGTGGAGGCCTCCTACCATCGGACGTCCATGTTTTCTTCCCCACCCATTTCTCCCTCACCTCCCATACCTCTTGGGGATGGTGTGTCAGGCAGTGAACCAATGTAGTTGGAGTTCACTTGCCTCTCTGAAGCTGAATAGGCCTTTAGGAGGAGGGAGGGCCTATGCCTTTACTGTGGCCTCAGTGGGCATCTCCTAAAGTCATGTCCAACATGTCCAGGAAACACTCACACCTAAGGTCCTGTCAGGGTCAGACTTTGGGTGGACTTTCCTCATCTCTGGTTCTCCAAAGAGAAAAAACATTAATTATGGTTGTCCTCTCCTGGGTTGATTCCTCTCTTTTCACTAACGGTCTAGTAGACTCTGGTGTCACTGGTTACTTACTCACTAAACTATTATGGTCAATTTGGCTGGAGGGGCTCTACACAGGGAGTTGGTATATTTCCAGGTTAATGCCTCTCCACACTATTCAATTGTTCTGGGTTACCCGTGGCTCCAGAAACATAACCTGACCTTCAATTGGCAAATGCTGAGATCCTCTCCTGTTCTCCATAATGTAACACTACTTGCCTCCATAGGCCATTTAAGCTCCTTTGTACATCCTCTGTCTTCTTGTTACCTACCAAATATCTGGAGTACCAGGATGTCTTCGATAAGGTTCCTACTGGTACCATTCTGCCACATCGCCCCTACGATTGTACTATCGAATTGCAGTCTGGTGCAATCCCTCCTCTTGGCAGGGTTTACCCTCTCTCTGTTGCAGAGAATAAGACCATGGAGAAGTACATTGTGGATGCTCTTTCTTTGGGGTTTATTCACAAGTCCACTTCCCCAGAAGAAGCTGTTTTTTTCTTTGTAAAGAAGAAGGGCAGTGAGTTGAGACCTTGTATTGATTACAGGGGTCTTAATGGCATCACGATCAAGAATGCCTACCCGATGCCTTTAATTACCAAATTAGTTGACCACATCAAGGGAGCTACAGTATTTTCTAGGCTCAATTTAAGGGGTGCATATAATCTTGTGATGATCAAGGAGGGCCACGAGTGGAAGACTGCGTTAACACAAGGAGCAGGAAATATAAATATCTGTTAATTTCTTCTAGAAGTTCATCAATTATGTCCTTTGCAATATGTTCCAACAATGCATAGTAGTCTATTTAGATAATATTTTAATACACTCCTCCTCCCTCGAGTCACACCATCTGGATGTCAGATGAGTTCTGCGAGGTTTACATGAGAATGTGCTTTTCTGTAAGCTTCAGAAATGAATATCACCAGTCCTAGGTCACTTTTTTGGGCTACGTTATCTCCCTTGAGGGTTTTTCCATGGATCCCCAGAAGGTGTCAGCTGTTTTACAATGGCCTCATCCTGCTGGCCTCTGCTCCATCCCACATTTCCTTGGTTTTTCCAACTATTGTTGAATTTTTTTTAGAAATGTTTCCTCTCTGGTAAAACCTATCTCTGACCTGACTAAGAAAGACAGTGATCTGCACCATTAGTCTTCTGCTGTGATTAAGGCTTTCAAAGCTCTTACGTCTGCTTGTGCTACTGCTCTGATTCTGTCTCACACCAACCCTGCCTTACCTTTTATCCTTGGGGTTGATGCCTCTGACACTGGAGTAGGTGCCCTCCTGTCTCAACGTCCTACACCAGGTGGACCCCTACACCCTTGCAGGTTCTATTCAAAATGCTATCTCCTTTAGAATGAAATTATAATATTGGAGATAGAGAATTATTGGCCATAGTCCTAGCACTCAAAGAGTGGAGATATTTGCTTGAAGGTACTACCATTCCTGTTCTTATTCTAACAGATCATAAGAACTTAACCTATTTCTCTGAGGTGTAATAATCCAAGTAGATTATCCTATAAAGGAAGATGTAGACTACTCAGCTGCTAAACAAACTCAGGCTGGAACAATATATAATAATTGTAGCATAATCTTATTATCCTGTGAGTATGACTGAAAACACAGAATTGAAGCTCTGTAGTTAATATTATAAACAGTAGTTAACTGAGTGAGATTTTACTAAATAACTCATAGAAACAAACTACTCTTTAGTTAAGAAAACAATAAACATGGTACCTGAAGGTATGATAGTACAAACTGACCAGGAGCTCAAACGATCATATGGCAGTTCAATTATATCGTAGCAAAAAGATGTTACCTGAATATTTGCTGAAAGTAACTTAGTTGTTATAACAGACAGAGTTCCGGTTGACAGTGATGTTGTATTACCGAATACTGGAGCGGAATAAAGTTGCGGTGAGTTGAGCTGCAACCAGCTGGTGCAGGAGCATGTGCGCTGTGCTGGCAGAGTAGGGAGACAGGTTCGTCCGTAGCTGATGACATCACAGGCGTCTCGGCAGTGTAACAGCAACAATGAAACTCTGCTAGAGAAGGAAAGAATTGCAGCCAAAAATGTAGAGCAGGCAATTCTTGATGAGAGCGCTTCCCAGAGTATTGGAAAATACTAGGAGCAAAATAACACGAGCACACAAAAGTTCAATGCTTGTATGGGACAAATTAACAAGCAATGAAACCAGGCACAAGTGAATTTTTATAGGATGTGATAAGACCGCCCATAAAGGGTGGTAACATGACATACCCCCCCCCCTCAAGGAACAACCATCGGTTGTGATGAAGATGGACGATCCGGATGGCGACAATGGAAGAGAGACACCAGTCTTGGTGCATGCAGGTTCATGGCAGGTTACCATGAGTCATCCGCAGAAGTGTACCCTTTCCATCTGATTAGATATTGTAAGACACCCCTATACCATCTTGAATCCAAAACACTATGAACCTCATACTCAACTTCAGATTGTACAATAGGAGAAGAAGGTGTATCCAAGGTAGAGAAATGGGTCAAGGATGCGAGCTTCACCAAAGACACATGAAAAGTGGGATGAACCTTGAGATGTGTAGGCAAGTCCAGAGTAACTGTATTTGGGTTATTAATTGCCCTGATGGGAAATGGCCCAATAAATAACAGACTTAATTTTCTCGAGGGAGTAGAGAAACGTAGGTGTTTGGTGGACAACCACACTTGCTGACCCACCACATAGTGAGGTGAAGTTCTTTTCCGCAAGTCATAGTAGACCTTATGAGTTTTCTGAGCCAGTTGAACATTATCTTTGATGAGAGAAAAATTTTCTGCAATTGAATTCACAGTATCATTGACTAGCGGACAAGAACTATTTATATCAGTGAACACATAGAAGGACGGGTGATAACCATAATTAATAAAAAATGGTGTTTGTTGGGTGGATGAGTTAACTGTGTTATTATATGAAAATTCAGCAAGAGGTAAGTAGGAAGATCAATCATGTTGCTGGAAAGAACAGAAACAGCAAAGGAATTGTTCCAACCACTGATTAGTACACTCTGTCTGGCCATTTGTTTGTGGATGACATGAGGTGCTGAGTCGTTGTTGGATTTGGAGAGTGGCACACAATTCCTTCCAAAATCTGGAAGTAAATTGAGAACCCCTGTCTGATACCAGAAAAGTAGGTAATCCATGCAGCTTAACAACCTCTTTTATTAGGAGATCACTGGTTTGTTTAGCTGTAGGTAGAGAATTGCAGGAGATAAAATGAGCAATCTTGCTAAATTGGTCAGCCACTACTAAAATAGTTGTGTTATTGGAAGATTTCAGTAGATCTACAATGTAATCTAATGATATGTGCGACCAGGGTTTGTTAGGTATAGGTAAAGAAAGAAGTAACCCATATGGTTTGTTTCTTGAGTGTTTCGATGTAGCACAAGTAGTACAGGAAGAAATGTAACTCTTAACATCTTTTAAACTATTTGGCCACCAAAAAGATCTTTTTAGTAATGAAGTTGTTTTATTTACCCCAAGATGTCCTGCTAAAGGAGAATCATGTACCATTTGTAGAATTGTGGGTCTACAAGACTTAGGAATGTATAAGAGGTTGTTATACATGAACAGACCATTATTATCTTTGTATAAAAGATGCATAGGTTTGTCTGTGTCTATTGTCTGATAATGTTTTAATGATGTAGGTGTTAGTTGAAGAATACCTAAGAAACAATATTTTGGTATTAAAGCTATAGGAGGTACAGGGTGGATAGGTTTTTCGGGAAATCTAGATGAGGCATCTGCCTTACCATTCCTTTTCCCAGGTCTATAACTGATCACAAAGTTGAAACGCAAAAAGAAAATACTCCACCTTACCTGACGGGCAGATAGAGTTTTACAAGACTGCAAATATTGTAAATTTTGATGGTCAGAAAAAATCAATATAGGTTCTAATGTGCCTTCAAGTAGATGCCTCCATTGTTCGAAGGAGGATTTTATAGAAAGAAGCTCTTTCTCTACTACTGAATAATTCAACTCAGCAGGTGAGAGAACTCTTGAGAAGAAAGCCACAGGATGGAGTATATCAGTTGAAGCCTTTTTTTGTGATAGAACAGCACCAATGGCGTAATCCGACGCATCTACTTCTAAAGTGTACTGTAAGGATGGGTCTGGATATTGCAATATAGGGGCCAAAGTAAAGCTTGATTTTAAGAAATCAAAGACATGTTGGGCCTCAGTATGCCATTTAAAGGTGTTTTGAGTCTTGGTGAGATTGGTTAAAGGTTTAGCAATAGCAGCAAACTTATTAATAAATTTGCAATAGTAATTAGCGAAACCAAGGAAACGTTGTAACTGTTTCCTGGTTCGTTGTAGTGGCCATTCTTGTATGGCTTTAACATTATTCTGATCCATCTCAATTCCCGATGGTGAAATATGGTATCCCAAAAAAGTAATGTCTGATGAAGTGAATATACATTTCTCTAATTTGACGAATAAATGATGAGCTCTTAAACGAGACAATACAGAACAAACATGTTTAGTATGTTCCTCTAGGGTTTTGGAGAAAATCAGAATCAAAATCTAAATAAAAGATAATGTAAGTGTCTAGGATGTCTCTGAAAATGTCGTTAATGACATTTTGAAACGTGACTGGAGCATTACATAGCCCAAATGGCATGACCTGATATTCAAAGAGGCCATATCTAGTCCTAAATGCAGTTAGCCACTCATCTCCAGCCCTCATACGTATTAAATTATATGCTCCTCGTAGGTCTAGCTTAGTGTAAATAGTGGTGCTGTGTAGTATTTCTATAAGCTCTGGTATGAGCGGTAGGGGGTAGCAATTTTTTTTGTGCATTTATTTAACTGTCGATAATCTATTATTGGGCGTAATGAGTTATCCTTATTTTGCACAAAGAACATACCAGCGCCTGCTGGGGAGGTAGTTGGTCTGATAAAGCCTTTTTTTAAGTTTTCATCTATATATTCTTTAAGATGACTTAACTCTGGTTTTGAGAGAGGGTAAATACGTCCAATGGGAACTGTGCTACCAGGTAGTAATTCAATAGGACAGTCATACTGTCTGTGCAGAGGTAAAACTTGACTTTCCTTTACGTCAAATACATCACTAAAATCTGAGTACACTGATGGTAGTAAAGGTTGTGAAATATGTAGAATACTGTGATTGTGCAGACATGTGTTTCTACAATAGGCTGAATCTAATTTGAGTGACAAATTTACCCAGTCAATAATTGGGTTGTGTTTCACTAACTAATTAATAAAAGCCATGTATTCTATGTGTGTTTGATTAGAAGTTACTAGTAAAGGTATGGGGGGGGTAGTTATCAAGCCGTCTACTTTTCTGGCTTCGCCGGCCCAATACGCCCGCCTAAGCTCGCCTACCTTCGCCGCCGCGGACCTTGAATACGTTCGCCTAAGTTATCAAATAAAGCTGTCAAAAAGCCGCAGGGCGATGAGCAGCGGACTGTGACAGTTATCACTCATCCGATCTCGCTGCCCTTCGGCTTTTCCCAGCTTTATTGCTAGCCTGTCACTAAGCACTCACACTAAACTGCACTGTTCTACCCCCTATACCGACGCCCCCGGAGCCCCCCGCAACTAAATAAAGTTACTAACCCCTAAACCGCCGCTCCTAGACCCCGCCGCAACTCTTATAAATGTATTAACCCCTAAACCGCCGCTCCTAGACCCTGCCGCAACTCTTATAAATGTATTAACCCCTAAACCGCCGCTCCCGGACACCGCTGCCACCTACAGTATACCTAGTAACCCCTATCCTGCCCCCCTACACCGTCGCCCTCTATTATAAAATTATTAACCCCTATCCTGCTGATCCCGCACCTCTCCGCAACTAAATAAATAGTTTAACCCCTAAACCGCCGCTCCATGAACCCGCCGCAACCTATATTAAACCTATTAACCCCTATCCTGCCCCCCCCTACACCGTCGCCACCTATAATAAATTTATTAACCCCTATCCTGCCCCCCACTACGCCGCCGCCACTGTAATAAAATTATTAACCCCTAAACCTAAGTCTAACCCTAACGCCCCCCTAACTTAAATATTAATTAAATAAATCTAAATAAATTAACTCTTATTAACTAAATGAATCCTATTTAAAACTAAATACTTACCTTTAAAATAAACCCTAATATAGCTACAATATAAATAAGAATTATATTATAGCTATCTTAGGATTTATATTTATTTGACAGGTAACTTTCAATTTATTTTAACCATGTACAATAACTATTAAATAGTTATTAACTATTTAATAGCTTACCTAGCTAAAATAAAGAGAAATGTACCTGTGAAATAAATCCTAACCTAAGTTACAATTACACCTAACACTACACTATACTTTAATAAATTATTACTATTTAAAAATAAATACTTACCTGTAAAATAAACCCTAAGATAGCTACAATATAATTAATAATTATATTATAGCTATCTTAGGATTTATATTTATTTTACAGGTAACTTTGTATTTATTTTAGCTAGTTAGAATAGTTATTAAATAGTTATTAACTATTTAATAACTACCTAGCTAAAAGAAATACAAAATTACCTGTAAAATAAATCCTAACCTAAGTTACAATTAAACCTAATACTACACTATCATTAAATTAACTAAATAAACTACCTACAAATAACTACAAATAAATACAATTACATAAACTAACTAAAGTACAAAAAATAAAAAAAGCTAAGTTACAAAAAATAAAAAATTAAGTTACAAACATGTTAAAAATATTACAACAATTTTAAGCTACTTACACCTAATCTAAGCCCCCTAATAAAATAACAAACCCCCCAAAATAAGAAAAATCCCTACCCTATTCTAAATTAAATAAATTTCAAAGCTCTTTTACCTTACCAGCCCTTAAAAGGGCCATTTGTGGGGGCATGCCCCAAAAAGTTCAGCTCTTTTGCCTGTAAAAGAAAAATACAACCCCCCCCCAACATTAAAACCCACCACCCACATACCCCTAATCTAACCCAAACCCCCCTTACAAAAACCTAACACTAATCCCCTGAAGATCATCCTACCTTGAGTCGTCTTCACTCAGCCGAGCCACCGATGGAACTGAAGAGGACATCCGGAGCGGAAGAAGTTAATCCTCCAAGCGGCGCTGAAGAAATCTTCCATCCGATGAAGTCATCATCCAGGCGGCGCTGAAGAAGTCTTTGATCCGGCCGATGTCATCTTCCAAGAGGCGCTGAAGATGTCTTCTATCCGGGCGAAGTCATCTTCCATGCCGGGTCTTGAATCTTCCTTCCGCCGACGCGGAACCACCTTCTTCACCGACGGACTACGGCGAATGACGGCTCCTTTAAGGGACGTCATCCAAGATGGCGTCCCCTCAATTCCGATTGGCTGATAGGATTCTATCAGCCAATCGGAATTAAGGTAGGAAAAATCTGATTGGCTGATGGAATCAGCCAATCAGATTGAGCTCGCATTCTATTGGCTGTTCCGATCAGCCAATAGAATGCAAGCTCAATCTGATTGGCTGATTGGATCAGCCAATCGGATTGAACTTGAATCTGATTGGCTGATTCCATCAGCCAATCAGATTTTCCTACCTTAATTCCGATTGGCTGATAGAATCCTATCAGCCAATCGGAATTGAGGGGACGCCATCTTGGATGACGTCCCTTAAAGGAGCCGTCATTCGTCGTAGTCCGTCGGTGAAGAAGGTGGTTCCGCGTCGGCGGAAGGAAGATTCAAGACCCGGCTTGGAAGATGACTTCACCCGGATAGAAGACATCTTCAGTGCCTCTTGGAAGATGACATCGGCCGGATCAAAGACTTCTTCAGCGCCGCCTGGATGATGACTTCATCGGATGGAAGATTTCTTCAGCGCCGCTTGGAAGATTAACTTCTTCTGCTCCGGATGTCCTCTTCAGTTCCATCGGTGGCTCGGCTGAGTGAAGACGACTCAAGGTAGGATGATCTTCAGGGGATTAGTGTTAGGTTTTTGTAAGGGGGGTTTGGGTTAGATTAGGGGTATGTGGGTGGTGGGTTTTAATGTTGGGGGGGGTTGTATTTTTCTTTTACAGGCAAAAGAGTTGAACTTTTTGGGGCATGCCCCCACAAATGGCCCTTTTAAGGGCTGGTAAGGTAAAAGAGCTTTGAAATTTATTTAATTTAGAATAGGGTAGGGATTTTTCTTATTTTGGGGGGTTTGTTATTTTATTAGGGGGCTTAGATTAGGTGTAAGTAGCTTAAAATTGTTGTAATATTTTTAACGTGTTTGTAACTTATTTTTTTATTTTTTGTAACTTAGCTTTTTTTATTTTTTGTACTTTAGTTAGTTTATGTAATTGTATTTAATTGTAGTTATTTGTAGGTAGTTTATTTAGTTAATTTAATGATAGTGTAGTATTAGGTTTAATTGTAACTTAGGTTAGGATTTATTTTACAGGTAATTTTGTATTTCTTTTAGCTAGGTAGTTATTAAATAGTTAATAACTATTTAATAACTATTCTAACTAGCTAAAATAAATACAAAGTTACCTGTAAAATAAATATAAATCCTAAGATAGCTATAATATAATTATTAATTATATTGTAGCTATATTAGGGTTTATTTTAAAGGTAAGTATTTAGTTTTAAATAGGATTCATTTAGTTAATAAGAGTTAATTTATTTAGATTTATTTAATTAATTATTTAAGTTAGGGGGGCGTTAGGGTTAGACTTAGGTTTAGGGGTTAATAATTTTATTACAGTGGCGGCGGCGTAGTGGGGGGGCAGGATAGGGGTTAATAAATTTATTATAGGTGGCGACGGTGTAGGGGGGGCAGGATAGGGGTTAATAAATTTATTATAGGTGGCGACGGTGTAGGGGGGGCAGGATAGGGGTTAATACATTTAATATAGGTTGCGGCGGGTTCAGGGAGCGGCGGTTTAGGGGTTAATACATTTATTATAGTTGCGGTGGGCTCCGGGAGCGGCGGTTTAGGGGGTAATAACTTTATTTAGTTGCGGCGGTGTAGGGGGGGGTCAGATTAGCGGTGTTTAGACTCGGGGTACATGTTAGGGTGTTAGGTGTAGACAGCTCCCATAGGAATCAATGGGATGTCTGTCAGCAGCGAACTTGTACTTTCGCTATGGTCAGACTCCCATTGATTCCTATGGGATCCGCCGCCTCCAGGCTGGCGCTTTGAAAACCAGGTACGCTGGGCCGTAAAAGTGCCGAGCGTACCTGCTAGTTTTTTGATAACTAGCAAAAGTAGTGAGAATGTGCTGCACTTGTGTGCGGAACATCTGGAGTGACGTAAGAATCGATCTGTGTCGGACTGAGTCCGGCGGATCGAAGTTTACGTCACAAAATTCTACTTTTGCCGGTCTCGAGCCTTTGATAACTAAGGCGAATCAGCCTCGCCACAAATACGCTGTGGAATTCCAGCGTATTTGAGGTTGACGGCTTGATAACTAGGCCCCATGGTCTCTTGTGTTATTGGTCCAGTACTAATAGAATTACCATCAATAACACGTATGGAAACAGAATTTTCTTTTGCAGTGTAAGGGATTTTATTCTTATCTATTAAACTTAAATCTATATAGCAACCAGTAGCCCCGGTATCCACGATAGCCTCAACATTCAGTCGTCTTTGATCCCACTGTAAAGATAGAGGAAGTTTTATGAACAAATGATCTGAGTGAGAGGTACATATATTGGTGTTTGTAAGAGAAGTCTTACCTGACTTCTGTTTTAGGAGGATAGGGCAGTCTTTTACGATATGATCCTTAGAACCACAATACATGCAAAGTCTGTTAAGTCTCCTTCTGTTCTTTTCCTCTTGAGTGAGGGGTCCGCGTATTATCCCTAGGTCCATAGGTGTTTGAGAAGAAGTGGTTGGGGTATATGTTGGATTGCTAACATATATTTTGTTAGAAGATACATAGGAAAGTTTCTCATGTCTCCTTTCACGGTATCTCCTATCTAATTTTATAGCTAAATCGTATAGTGCATCTAGGGAATCTGGTGTATCTAACCTAGCCAATTCATCTTTTAATGTTTCATTCAACCCTAGGCTAAGCTGATTTCTCAAAGAAACATTATTCCATTCAGAGTCTCTAGCACATCTTTTAAACTCTGTAATATAGTCCTCTACAGGTCTTTTTGCTTGTTTAAGTTGTCTTAGGGACTTTTCAGCAGTGACCTGCCTGTAAGGATGCTCATATAGTGCTGATAATGCATCAAAGAAGGCCTGAAAAGAATTTAATATTGGATCTTGGGACTCAAAATAACTATCCGCCCATGCCGGGGTTCACCCCATAAATAGGAGATGATTGTTAAAACCCTCTGTTTCTCACTGCTATAAGTTTTTGGCCGTAAAGAAAAAAGCAGTAAGCAGGTATTTTTGAATTCCCTGTACTTAGACCTGTCTCCTGAAAAAACTTCAGGGTTCAATACTTGGGGTTCTGGGACAGAGGATGCTGCTGATAATTTATTTGCAATCTCTTGAGTAAGGAAAGAACGTAAATTTTGAACTTCCAATTGAGTTTCCCTAAGACCCTGAGTTAAATTATCAACTCTTTGTGTAAGTGTGACTACTGCTTGAGCAAGTTCAGCTGGGTCCACTTGCATGATGGCTTGTTGATATGTAATAATCCAAGTAGATTATCCTATAAAGGAAGATGTAGACTACTCAGCTGCTGAACAAACTCAGGCTGGAACAATATATAATAATTGTAACATAATCTTATTATCCTGTGAGTATGACTGAAAACACATAATTGAAGCTCTGTAGTTAATATTATAAACAGTAGTTAACTGAGTGAGATTTTACTAAATAACTCATAGAAACAAACTACTCTTTAGTTAAGAAAACAATAAACATGGTACATGAAGGAATGATAGTACAAACTGACCAGGAGCTTAAACGATCATATGGCAGTTCAATTATATCGTAGCAAAAAGATGTTACCTGAATATTTGCTGAAAGTAACTTAGTTGTTATAACAGACAGAGTTCCAGTTGACAGTGATGTTGTATTACCGAATACTGGAGCGGAATGAAGTTGCGGTGAGTTGAGCTGCAACCAGCTGGTGCAGGAGAGTGTGCGCTGTGCTGGCAGTGCAGGGAGACAGGTTTGTCCGTAGCTGATGACGTCACAGGTGTCTCGGCAGTGTATCAGCAACAATGAAACTCTGCTAGAGAAGGAAAGAATTGCAGCCAAAAAAGTAGAGCAGGTAATTCTTGATGAGAGTGCTTCCCAGAGTATTAAAAAATACTAGGAGCAAAATAGCAGGAGCACACAAAAGTTCAATGCTTGTATGGGACAAATTAACAAGCAATGAAACTAGGTACAAGTGAATTTTTATAGGATGTCATAAGACCGCCCATAAAGGGTGGTAACATGACAGAGGCCAAGAGGCTCATGCCAGATGGCCCTTGTTTCTTTAAAGATTTAATTATGAAGTCTCGTAGTTGCCCAGCTCAAAAAATTTGAAAGCTAATGCATTATCTCGAAAATGTTCTGAGTTGTCCAGGGAAGACAAAGTGCCTACTCTGGTTATTCCTACGGATCATATCCTGGCAACTATCCACACCAATTTAAGCTCCCCTAGGGAGAACAGATTCTGGCCACTCAACCTATAGCTCCTCCAGAGAAGCCATCTGATAAATGTTTTCTACCTGAGAATTTGAGCATCAGACTATTATAAACCTACCATAACTCCGAAACTGCTGGTCACCCAAGTTAAAATCAGATGACTTGGGCTATTTCTCCCCAATTCTGGTGGCCGCTCTCCGAACTGATGTTACTGCATATGTGGCTGCCTTTTCCATTTGTCTGCACAGCAAGTCCCCTCAGGACCTTCCTGTGGGCCTACTGCAACCTATCCCTAATGGTTAATGCCCCTGGTCCCACCTAGCCATGGACTTTATTGTTGACTTTCCTGTTAACCGTTTTTCCAAAATTTCCCATTGCATACCATTAAAAAAGCTGCCCACGGCTCAGGAGCTCGCCTCTGTGTTTGCAAGGGAGTTTTGTTTTTTTACAATTATACATAATGAGATACTTTCTAACCGGGGTAATCAGTTTGTCTCTAGGTTCTGGTGGGCCTTTTGCACTGAGTTGGGAGTTCTATTCTACTTCTCCTCAGCCTTCCATCCACAGTCTAATGGTGCAGCGGAGCAGTTCAACCAAGTTCTGAAGCAGTCCCTCTGCTGCTATGTTTCGAACCACCATGACAATTGTGCTTATCTGTTACCCTGGGAGGAGTTTGTTGAGAACAGTGCTATCAACTCGTCCTCCCAAATGACCCAATTCATGACCAACTACGGGTTTCCCAATTTGTTTACGCCTCAGAACATTCCGGCGTTGGAGGGTCATATTTGGGTGCTCTGCTTCTCATGTTTGCAGATTCAAAATTCTCTCATGCTTCTATGTAGCACCAAGAGCTCCAGGTGGATCAAAGGCATCTACCTGCTCCTTTCTATCAGGTCAGGGAGAGAGTGTGGTTGTTTTCCCGTAACCTCAAACTCAGAGTGCCTTCTCCAAAATTGGCACCCAATTATATTGGGCTTTTTCATATTCTCCATAAGGTTAACCCAGTTACCTACGCCCTTGATCTCCATCCAGCATGCGTATCTCCAACGTTTTCCATGTATCGCTCCTTAAGCCATTAGTGTGCAATCATTACACAACCGCTCCCTCTTGAAAAGTAAACCCACTCTATATGAGCGATATTAGAAGTAAACCCACTTTGTACAAGCAATATTAAAAGTAAAACCACTCCCTATGAGTGATATTAAAAGTAAACTCATTCTGTACAAGTAATATTAAAAGTATGTTCCCTCTGTAAGTGTGATATTAGTGAAGCCACTCTGTACAAGCGACATTAAAAGTAAACCCATTCTATATGAGCTATATTTAAAGTAAATCCACTCTGTATGAGCAATATTAGATGAAAACCCACTCTGTAAGAATGATATTAAAAGTAAACCCACTATGTATGAGCAATATTAGAAGTAAACCCAATCTATAGAAATAATATTAAAAGTAAACCCACTCTGCAAGAGCGATATTAGAAGTAAATCCACTCTGTAAGGGCAATATTAGAAGAAAACACATTCTGTACAAGCGATATTAAAAGTAAACCCACTCTGTGCAAGCGATATTAGAAGTAAACCCAATCTATGCAAGTAATATTAAACGTAAACCTACTCTGCAAGAGCGATATTAGAAGTAAACCAACTCTGTATAAGCAATATTAGAAGTAAACCCAATGAGTACGAGTGATATTAGAAGTAAACCCACTCTGTACAAGTAATATTAAAAGTAAACCCACTTTGTATAAGTGATATTAGAAGTAAACCCACTCTGAAAAAGCAATATTAGAAGTAAACCTACTCTGTATGAGAGATATTAGAAGTAATCCCACTCTGTAACAGTGATGTTAGAAGTAAACCCAATCTGCACAAGTGATATCAGAAGTAAGCCCACTCTGTTCAAGCAATATTAAAATTAAACCCACTCTGTATGAGCAATATTACAATTAAACCTACTCTGTACAAGTAATAGTAGTAAACCCAATCTGAAAGAGCTATATTTAAAGTAAACCCACTATGTACAAGCAATATTAAAAGTAAACCCACTATGTAAAAACAATATTAAATGTTATTAGAAGTAAACTCACTTTGTACAAGCAGTATTATAATTAAATCAACTCTGTAAGAGTGGTATTAGAAGTAAACCCACTCTGTATGAGCGATATTTGAAGTAAACCCAATGAGTAAATATAACAGACCCGCTCAGCAGAGTACAGAGAGCGGGTCTGTAAAACAGCGTTTTTGAAAAAAAATTAATAGGGGAAATTATGTTTTATAATGTTTGGCTAATATAATGTTATATAATTCTGCACTATGTGCAGAATTATATAGCATTATTTTTAAGGTTTACTGTCCCTTCAAAGAGTTCCTTGCATTCAAGCTTCAGTGTGCGATGACGATTGCATAAAGAGGACCTCCATGTCAACATTGACTGCCAACCGCTCTGGATCCACGCCTCCTACGACCGTCAAGAAGAAGGACCCACGATGGATGAATATTCCACTAGTGTTATAGCCTATACCGCAACAATCCATTCTGCAATCAAAGACCAGTAGTTATGGTTTTTGTGAAACAAAAATGTTTCACAAAACTCATAAAAAAATATATTACAAAGTACATTAACACCCATAAACTACCTATTAACCGCCGCCCACCCACATCGCGACTACCTAAATTAAAGTATTAGTCCCTAATCCGCCACCTCCCGCATCGCTAACACCTAATCAATCTATTAACCCCTAAACCGTCTTCCCCCCACATCGCAAATACTAAAATAAGCCTATTTTGTTATTTTTTGTAATGTTAGGTTTGGTTTTTTCTGTAGTGTTACCCCCTAATGTGTTATATATATATATATATATATATATATATATATATATATATATATATATATATATATAAAAGAATTTTTTTTTTTGTGAATTTATAACTACCTTCAGGTTTACCAATGTCAGATTAGCACGGGACCGATAAGTGTTAGTTTTTTATTGAAAGCCCGCTCTATTTAAGTCTATGTAAAGAAGTTAACGATGTCACAATATCAAAAGTCCTGAAGTTAGCGTGCATGGGGGTTAGCTTGCACAAAATCAATTTACTTTCAAAGTGTAATACGCATGTTAATCCGCCCACGTTAAAAAGTTTACTTCTAGTGGTGTTTGCGCGAGTGAAGTAATTATTTAGCGCAGCACTCTGGCCCTATGTATTTTATAAAACTCAAAAGTTTAATAATATTTTATTATAGCAGTCCGATCTTTTATGTAAAAGAGAAGTGTTTTACTTTTTTTCAGTAATGTCATGTGCTAAGTAAATTCAGTGATATCTTTAGTTGGAGAAGTATGTATGAAAATCTGAGAAAAAGTTACAACGCGTATTTAATATTTATTGTTCTGTATCAAGGGACACATTACATAGGTGACATGAGATGCAAATATACAATGAGACAATTTACAATTACAATTAAAATTAAACCATTTTAAACAAATGCTGTTTAATGTAATAGGCTTTTTGTTTACATGCTCTAAATTAGGATTTTAATTAAGTCTCTGTTGGCATCATCAAATGTTTCCTATAAATTGCATAACAATTTAATTACAATAAGAGATTAAAGCTTCAAAATGAACTTGTACTCGTTCAGCAAGTTATTTTAAGTATGAAACAATTATCATGCAAGACTATTTTTTAATTATTTATAAAGTCTGTTCATTCAACTGGTTAGTATAGAATTTAAAAAAATATATATCTGTAAACATTAACGCCTAGATTACGAGTTTGGCGTTAGCCTTAAAAAGCCGCGTTGAGAGATCCCAACACTGCTTTTTAACGCCCGCTGGTATTACGAGTCTGGCAGGTACAGGCTTACTGCTCACTTTTCTTCCGTGACTCAAGGCTACCGCAAATCCCCTTACGTCAATTGCATATCCTATCTTTTTAATGGGATTTGCCTAACGCTGGTATTACGAGTCTTGGAAGAAGTGAGCGGTAGACCCTCTCCTGTCAAGACTTCTACCGCATTTAAAAGTCAGTAGTTAAGAGTTTTATGGGCTAACACCGGAACATAAAGCTCTTAACTACAGTGCTAAAAAGTACACTAACACCCATAAACTACCTATTAACCCCTAAACCGAGCCCCCCCCCCCCACATCAGAAACACTTTAATAAATATATTAACCCCTAATCTGCCGATCGGACATCGCCGCCACTTTAATAAATATATTAACCCCTAAACTGCCGTACTCCTGCCTCGCAAACGCTAGTTAAATTTTATGAATCCTTATCTGCCGTCCCTAACATCGCCGACACCTACTTACATTTATTAACCCATAATCTGCCACCCCCAATGTCGCCGCTACTATACTAAATGTATTAACCCCTAAACCTAAGTCTAACCCTAACCTCCTATAACTTAAATATAATTTAAATTAAATGAAATACATTTAACATAATTAAATAAATTAATCCTATTTAAAACTAAATACTTACCGATAAAATAAACCCTAAGCTAGCTACAATATAACTAATAGTTACATTGTAGCTAACTTAGGATTTATATTTATTTTACAGGCAACTTTGTATTTATTTTAACTAGGTACAATAGTTATTAAATAGTTATTAACTATTTAATAACTACCTAGCTAAAATAAACACAAAATTACCTGTAAAATAAATCCTAACCTAAGTTACAATTACACCTAACACTACACTATCATTAAATAAATTACCTCATCTACCTACAATTAATTACAATTAAATTAAATAAACTAAATTACGAGGAAAAAACACACTAAATTACAGAAAAAAAAGAATTACAAGAATTTTAAACTAATTACACCTAATCTAATCCCCCTAATAAAATAAAAAATCCCCCCAAAATAATAAAATTCCCTACCCTATACTAAATTACAAATAGCGCTTAAAAGGGCCTTTTGCGGTGCATTGCCCCAAAGTAATCAGCTCTTTCACCTGTAAAAAAAATACAATACCCCCCCAACATTAAAACCCACCACCCACACACCCAACCCTACTCTAAAACCCACCCAATCCCCCCTTAAAAAACCTAACACTACCCCCATGAAGATCTCCCTACCTTGAGCCGTCTTCACCCAGCCGGGCACAAGTGGACCTCCAGAGGGGCAGAAGTCTTCATCTGATCCGGGCAGAAGAGGTCCATCAAGCGGCAGAAATCTTCATCCAAGTGGCATCTTCTATCTTCATCCATTCGGAGCGGAGTGAATCCATCTTAAATCCAGCAGACATGGAGCCATCCTCTTCAAACGACGTCCTAACACTGAATGAAGGTTCCTTTAAATGACGTCATCCAAGATGGAGTCCCTTGAATTACGATTGGCTGATAGGATTCTATCAGCCAATCGGAATTAAGGTAGGAAAAATCCTATTGGCTGATCCAATCAGCCAATAGGATTGAAGTTCAATCCTATTGGCTGATTGGATCAGCCAATAGGATTGAGCTTGCATTCTATTGGCTGTTCCAATCAGCCAATAGAATGCGAGCTCAATCCTATTGGCTGATCCAATCAGCCAATAGGTTTTTCCTACCTTAATTCTGATTGGCTGATAGAATCCTATCAGCCAATCAGAATTCAAGGGACGCCATTTTGGATGACGTCATTTAAAGGAACCTTCATTCAGTGTTAGGACGTCGTTTGAAGAGGATGGCTCCACGTCGGCTGGATTGAAGATGGAGCTGCTCCGCTCCGGATGGATGAAGATATAAGATGCCGCTTGGATGAAGACTTCTGCCGCTTGGAAGACCTCTTCTGCCCGGATCGGATGAAGACTTCTGACTTCTGCCTTCTTTATTATTTTGGGGGGCTTTTTTATTTTATTCGAGGGATTAGATTAGGTGTAATTAGTTTAAAATTCTTGTAATTCTTTTTTTTCTGTAATTTAGTTTAATTTAATTGCAATTAATTGTAGGTAGTTTAGATAATTTATTTAATGATAGTGTAGTGTTAGGTGTAGGTTAGGATTTATTTTACAGGTAATTTTGTATTTATTTTAGCTAGGTAGTTATTAAATAGTTAATAACTATTTAATAACTATTGTACCTAGTTAAAATAAATACAAAGTTGCCTGTAAAATAAATATAAATCCTAAGCTAGATACAATGTAACTATTAGTTATATTGTAGCTAGCTTAGGGTTTATTTTATCGGTAAGTATTTAGTTTTAAATAGGATTATTTTATTTAATTATGTTAAATTTATTTAGTTTAATTTAAATTATATTTAAGTTAGGGGGGTTAGGCTTAGGGTTAGACATACGTTTAGGGGTTAATAAATTTAAAATAGTATGGCGACGTTGGGGTCGGAAGATTAGGGTTAATAAATTTAATATAGTTGCGGCGACGTTGGGGGGGTTAAGAAATATAATGTAGGTGTCGGCTATGTTGGGGGCAGTAGATTAGGGGTTCATAGGGATAATGTAGGTGGCGGCGGTGTCCGAAGCGGCAGATTAGGGGTAATAATATAATATAGGTGTCAGCAATAGCGGGGCGGTAGATTAGGGGTTAATAAGTGTAAGATTAGGGGTGTTTAGACTCGGGGTTCATGTTAGGGTGTTAGGTGCAGACTTAAAATTAATTTCCCCATAGGAAACAATGGGGCTGCGTTAGAAGCTGGACGCTGCTTTTTTGCAGGTGTTAGGTTTTTTTTCCAGCCAGCTCAGCCCCATTGTTTCCTATGGGGAAATCGTGCACGAGCACGTTCAGCCAGCTCACCGCTGACTTAAGCAACGCTGGTATTGAGGTGAGATGTGGAGCTAAATTCTGCTCTACGCTCACCTTTTTGCGGCTAACCCCAGGTTTAAAAAACCTGTAATACCAGCGTTGTCTTAAGGGAGCAGTGGGAAAAAAAGGCTTGTTAGCCCCCCAAGCCTTACCGATTAAAACTCGTAATCTAGCCGTAAGATTTTCTGGAGAATATAACCATCCACCTTTTTAAAGGGACAGTCTAGTAAAATTTGCTATGTTCTTTTGGTATTCTTTGTTGAAAGCTAAACCTAGGTAGTCTTATATACTTATTTCTAAGCCCATGAAGGCCACCTCTTGCATCAGGGCATTTTGACAGTTTTTCACAGCTAGACAGCACAAGTTCATGTATGTCATATAGATAACATTGGGCTGTCTATCGTGGAGTCAGTCAAAAGAACTGAAATAAGGGGGCAGTCTGCAGAGGCTTAGATACAAGGTAATCACAGAGTAAAAAGTATATTAATATAAAGGTGTTGGTTATGCAAAACGGGGGATTGGGTAATAAAGGCATTATCTATCTTTTTAAATAATAAAAAATCTGCAGTAGACTGTCCCTTTAACCTAACCACAAATTGTCAGTATAACTCCCTGCATTTTCAGTGTTCACTGACTAATGTTAGTAGTATTCTAACTAAGTTTCTATGGCATCAGTTGATATTTTGATTCGTGTCACAAGTTCCATGTTATTTTCTGCTGTCATGTTGCATATTTTTGTGTAATTTTGGCTTAAATTTTTCCCAACGGCATTATTTATTGATGTTTTCATTGTGCAGTCATACAGCCATCTTTTACCCATTATTATTAAATTTCTTTACCTTGGTTAGATTCGTCAGTTTGCTGATCTGCCTTATTCATTTCTCCTTCGCTTTAGATCCTGTTTTTGTATTGTTGCAAGGTTCCTGACCTGGGCCGGTCTTTGATCTCTGTGTTGGATTATGTTTGTGTGCCTAGGTGAATGGAAGTTGCCAACCTGAAGCCTGCTCTGACCTTTACTCTGGATCTTCCCTTTTTGGTAGTCACTTCCCAGTTGATGGGTCTTTACCTGGAAAAACACTTGTCTCACTTATTGCTCTGTAATACTGTCATCATCCTAGATTCATAGACATTTGTGAGGATGCATGTGAGTTTTGTTATGGAAAAGTAGTCTAAATGGATAGAGGAAAAGGTGTCTCCAGAGACTGACCATGAAA